>NW_015160248.1:93117-103410 GCF_001447785.1 Gekko japonicus
TGCTGCATAAATTAGCTTGCTCTGGAGCCATCCTTCCTGAGCTAAGACCAAAATGTGTGAGCCAGAGGCTAAAAAACGGTGAGCTAGCTCACACTAACTCAGCTTAGAGGGAACACTGGCCACAAGGTATAGAGAGGAATTCACAGGCTGGGGCAGGTGATGCTCTGGGGCTTGGGGGGGGGGGGAACAGTGAGAGGGCTTCTGGTGTCCTGGCCCCACTGCTGGACCTCCTGATGGCCCCTGGTATTTTTGACCCCTGTGTTGGACTGGAGGGGCCATTGGCCTGATCCAGCATTGACTTCTCTTATGTTCTTATGCCTGGGGCAAGGGATACTCTGTATTCTTGATGCTTGGGGGGGGGACAGTGGGAGGGCTTCTAGTGTCCTGGCCCCACTGCTGGACCTCCTGATGGCCCCTGGTATTTTTGGCCCTTGTGTAACACAGTGTTGGATTGGAGGGACCATTGGCCTGATCCAGCATTGGCTTCTCTTATGTTCTTATGTCTGGGGCAAGGGATGTTCTGTATTCTTGGTGCTGGGGGGGGGAACAGTGAGAGGTTTCTGATTTCCCCCCACTGCTGGACCTCCTGATGGCCCCTGGGATTTTTGGCCCCTGTGTTGGACTGGAGGGGCCATTGGCCTGATCCAGCATTTGCTTCTCTTATGTTCTTATGTCTCGGGCAAGGGATGCTCTGTATTCTTGGTGCTTGGGGGTGGGGGGAAACAGTGGGAGGCCTTCTAGTGTCATGGCCCGACTGCTGCTGAGGGCACCTGGGTTTTGTCCAGTGTTTCCTCTAAGTGCAAGGTAGCTAACAGTTTTTTAGCCTCCGGCTCATTTTTGTCTTAATTCAGGAAAGATGCCTCCAGAGCAAACTAATTTATGCAGTAGCCAAATTGCTCACTTATAGCTTTAATGCCAGTTGCTCACAAAGGAGCATCCCGGGATGTGATATCAGAGCCATGTGACAGGAAGAGGGAGAGCTGGATAATAACCAACAGACCAAAAGGGCCAAGGACAAGAAACAAAAAACAGTCATCAAGAGGTTCCGGTGATGTCAGGGGGTGTGGCCTTATGACACACTTCCGGTGATGTCAGGGGGCGTGGCATATGCTAACGAGTTATGCTAATGAGCTCCAGCAGCTCTTTTTCTACAAAAAGACCCCTGCAGTGGTGGGGCATACTCCCTCATGGCTTTAAGCACCCTGCAACTGCTGCTGCACCTGACAGACAACTGACTGTCAAGTGTAGGAGGGGGGAGCATGTTTGAAGCCATAGGGAGGCTGAGCCAGCAGCTTTGCTTCACCTCAGAGGAGGCTTGCCACTCCTGATTTCCTCAACTGTCATTAGCTCTCAGCAGAACACTCTGCCTTTTCTCTCTCCACACACACACACCTCCTAGCTCCGCCCACACACTCTCAGTCACCAGCCAATCACCTCACTCA
The DNA here is from genome assembly GCF_001447785.1 of Gekko japonicus. Classification (NCBI taxonomy): domain Eukaryota; kingdom Metazoa; phylum Chordata; class Lepidosauria; order Squamata; family Gekkonidae; genus Gekko; species Gekko japonicus. The sequence goes on from NW_015160248.1 coordinate 94,560, forward strand.
CTCTTCTCCCTCTTTCACCCCCTTGTTCTTCTGACACTTACCAACCATTTTAAAGAAACACAAACATATAACTTGAAATAATTACAGGATGAACTGTAGATTGGCTATTGGCTAATTGATTGATTAGTAGATGGTATATGCTGTTTGGCACATACACCAGGAGTAGAGCTTTGGGGGGAAACTTTCTTTTCCTTTGTTCTTTGCCTCAGAACACTAGAATTCTCATGCACGTTAGCAAACAAAACAAGCAAGATGGAGACTAGTTAGAATGTTGTTATTTTTCTTCCACTTAACCCATCCCTAATTTTATCCATTAAACTTTCTTTTTCTTCTAAGCTAAACACAGATGTGTCTGTGTATGCTTTATTTCTGCTGCACATTTCTCTGCTAAAAGCAGGGGTCATTTGGGGGGGACACGGGGGGACGCCATCCCCCCGGGTGAGGTGCGGGAGGGAGGGGCCTGGAGCTCCCTGCTGGTGCCCGCTGGAGGTCGCCGCCGGCTGTGGGGAGGACACACTTCCGGTGATGTCAGGGGGTGTGGCATATGCTAATGAGTTATGCTAATGAGTCCCCCTAGCTCTTTTTCTACAAAATGACCCCTGGCTAAAAGTATCCAGCACCTCCCAATGGCTATTTTTTCTATTGAGATTCCACTGAGAGAAACCAGTCATGGAACTTCAGCATCTAATGTTGTTGTAATCTTCAGTTTCATAGGGATTCATGCAGATAACAGGGATATACCTACACAGAGCTATCTCACATCAAGGTGAATGAGAAAGTGAGAACTGGTGTGGTGTAGCAGTTAGAGTGCCAGACTAGGAGGTGGGAGATACAGGTTCAAATCCCGACCCTGCCATGGAAGCTTGCTTCATGGAAAGCAGTCCCTCTCTTACAGGGATAAAATAGAGGAGAGAAGCATGTTATTGTAAGCCACTGTGGAGAAAAATTAGAGAACAGATATTGAACAAATGCTGAAACAAACCTACATCTTTCACTGTGCTGTCTTTATTACAAAGCAAAGATTTTTCTTATTACTGGATTCATTCCAGGGACTAGAGAAAAAGTTGTGCTTTATGCAGCACTTTAATATAGTACACTAGAGGTGACACAAGAGACTGCAAATAAAGAACAGTGGTATTGTGTGGCTGCATTTCTATAGTTACTAAAGATGCATTCAATTTTTCATTATTTTGTTGGTTTGTGTGTGTGCATGCATGTGTACAGTATATCAACCTGATTAGCATCGCATTAACATCTAAAGTCAAGAAATAATTTATCTGTACAAAGGATTAAAGCTATCATATGGATAATGAAACATGACAAAAGACTTCATGTGGCCTCTTTCCAAGTTTGGATGGTAAATTGTTGTTCAGTCGCACAGTCAAGTCCAACTTTTTGCGACCCCATGGACAAGATCATGCCAGGCCCTCTTGTCTTCCGCCGTCCTCCGAAGCCCGCTCAATTTCATGTTAGTTGCATCCATGACACTGTCCAACCATCTCATCCTTTGTCGTCCCCGTCTTCTTTGACCTTCAATCTTTCCCAGCATCAGGGTCTTCTCCAGTGAGTGCTCCCTTCTCATTTGGTGGCCAAAGTATTTGAGCTTCAGTTTCATTATCTGGCCTTCCAGGGAACAGCCAGGGTTGATTTCTTTTAGGATTAACTGATTTGATCTTCTTGCAGTCCAAGGGACTCTCAAGAGTCTTCTCCAGCACCATAGTTCAAAAGAATCTATTCTTCGGCGCTCGGCCTTCCTTATAGTCCAACTCTCGCAGCCATACATGACTACTGGGAATACCATTGCTTTGACCATGCAGACTTTTGTTGGCAGGGAGATGTCTCTACTTTTTATCATGCTGTTTAGGTTCACCATCGCTTTCCTCCCAAGGAGCAGGCGTCTTTTAATTTCATGGCTGCTGTCACAGTCTGCGGTGATCTGGGCTCCCAGGAACGTGAAGTCTGTCACTACTTCCACGACTTCCCCTTCTATTTGCCAAGGAGTGATGGGGACGGATGCCATGATTTTAGTTTTTTTGATGTTGAGCTTCAAGCCCACTTTTGCGCTCTCCTCTTTTACCCTGAGCAAGAGGCTCTTGAGGTCCTCTTCACTTTCTGCCATCAGAGTGGTATCGTCTGCATATCTAAGGTTGTTGATCTTTTCCAATGTTGGCAATATGATCTCTCGTTCCTCTACCTCTTCGAAACCCAGCTTGTACTTCTGGTAGTTCTCTATCCACGTACTGTTGAAGCCTAGCTTGTAGGATCTTGAGCATGACCTTGCTAGCGTGTGATATGAGTGCAATTGTGCGATAGTTTGAACATTCCTTGGCGTTGCCCTTCTTTGGGATTGGAATGTATACTGATCTTTTCCAATCCTGTGGCCACTGTTGCGTTTTCCAAATTTGCTGGCAAATTGAGTGCAGCACTTTAACAGCATCATCTTTTAAGACTTTGAATAGCTCAGCTGGAATACCATCACCTCCACTAGCTTTGTTGTTAGTAATGCTTTCTAAGGCCCATTTAACTTCACATTCCAGGATGTGTGGCTTGAGGTCAGTGATTATACCGTTGTGGTTGTCAAGGACATCGAGATCTTTCTTGTATAGTTCTTCTGTGTATTCTTGCCATCTTTTCCTAATCTCTTCTGCTTCTGTTAGGTCCCTACCGTTGTTGTCCTTTATCATGGCCATCTTTGCATGGAACGCTCTCTTGATTTCTCCAATTTTCTTGAAGAGATCTCTAGTCCTTCCCATTCTATTGTTTTTCTCTATTACTTTGCATTGTTCATTCAGGAAGGCCTCCTTATCTCTCCTTGCTGTTCTCTGGAAATCTGCATTCAGTTGGGTAAATCTTTCCTTTCCTTTTTGCCTTTGCCTTTCGCTTTCCTTCTTTCCTCTGCTATTTGTAAAGCCTCATCAGACAGCCACTTTGCTTTCTTGCATTTCTTTTTCTTTGGAATGGTGGTGATTGCTGCCTCCTGTACAATGTCACGAACCTCCGTCCATAGTTCTTCAGGCACTCTATCTATCAAATCTAGACCCTTGAATCTATTCTTCACCTCTACTGTACCTAAGCTTATTTCTCAGCGCTTCAGTGCTTTTTTCTGTCCTTTTTCGGTAGGGGGGGGGAGAGGTTTACTGCAAATTGATGAGACCCATGGGGTGGGGTGCGTTCCTGTATGAATTTGTCTACAACAAACACTTCTTCAAAACGTTAGGATTGTTGGTGTGGTTGTGACACCAATTCTTACTAAAAATGTTAAACAGCTTCACAAAGTCTAACTCTACATTATTTTATATCCTTGGAATTATTTTGATGGTTTGTATTCTTAAGTTAACATATTATCATATTATCATTAATAAAACATGTTTGAAAGTAACAGAAATACCTACAGTAGTACTTATCTTCCCTGTAGGGATTAGTCCTATAGAGATTAATTTGATTCTGCTGGGGAACAACACATGCATCCCTAGTTGGATGGGGAACTATGAGTACAGCTGGTTGTTGTACACATAGTCCCCCTTTCTGACCTAGGTATGATATACATGGCCATTTTTGTTTTTCCAAGATAAAATCCTGGCTTTTGATAAAGAGAACTGAGGACTGTATTCAGTTGCTCCTATTCTCTGTTCTCTGTAAACCACAAGATTTACAGTGCAGTACGAAACAGAGTTACTAAACAGTACTAAACAGAAGAGTTACACTTTTCTAAGGCCACTGAAGCCAACGTCTCTGAAACAGTTTGCCTTTTCTTAAGACTGCACCATCAGCCTTTTTAAAAGGTCTGGACACTCACACTCCAAACAATTTGATGCAGGTTCCATTGCATCAGGTCATTAGAATTTCTCAAGTGTATTTATATTTCTAACTTCTTCCAGCCAAAGATTCTGAATTTGGAAATAATGGTACACCAGTTCAAAATACACATAAATATATATTAAGAGAACATAAGAACATAAGAGACGCCAATGTTGGATCAGGCCAAAGGCCCATCCAGCCCAACATTCTGTATCACACAGTGGCCAGGAATACCAGTGCCATCAGGAGGTCCACCAGTGGGGCCAGGACATTAGAAGCCCTCCCACTGTTGACCCCCCCCCAAGCACCAAGAAGACAGAGCATCACTTGCCCCAGAGCCCCTATCTATACCTTGTGGCTAATAGCCACTGATGGACCTCTGCTCCATATGCTTATCTAATTCCCTTTTGAAGCCGTCCATGCTTGTAGCCGCCACCACTTCCTGTGGCAGTGAATTCCATGTGTTAATCACTCTTTGGGGGAAGAAGTACTTCCTTTTATCCGTTCTAACCCGACCGCTCAGCAATTTCATGGAGTGCCCACGAGTTCTTGTATTGTGAGAAAGGGAGAAAGGTACCTCTTTCTCTACCTGCTCTTTCCCATGCATATTCTTATAAACCTCAATCATGTCACCCCTCAGTCGTCGTTTCTCCAAGCTAAAGAGCCCTAAGCGCTTTAACCTTTCCTCATAGGGAAAGTGTTCCAACCCTTTTATCATTCGAGTTGCCCTTTTCTGCACTTTTTCCAAAGTAAGTTTATTAAGAACAGTCATAAGACCAGCAAAATGAACCAAAATATTAAACACAGAGTCTACAACATAAGAACCTTACAAGCTTAATTCCTAAAATACCACACTGGTCAATTCCATCATTAATGGCTTGAGTTACAGTACATTGCGCTTTTTAATTACCAAGTAACAATATTTAGCAACATTGCGTGTGACAGAATCATAAATATCAGCCAGTAAGAACTTCATCAAGCATTCCTCGGCATATGTAAGATAATTAGCCAGGGGTTTAAAACGTGCGAGAAGGGGTATCAGCAGCTGCTGTCTCTCTTCATCATACATAGGACAATGGAGTAATATATGGGCGGCCGACTCCACCTGTTCTAACAGACAGGAGCAAATTTCCAAAGCTATAATATCCTTTTTAAGGTGTGGTGACCAGAACTGCACACAGTATTCCAAATGAGGTCACACCATTGATTTATATAGGGGCATTATGATATTGGCTGATCTGTTTTCAATACCCTTCCTAATAATCCCCAGCATAGCATTTGCCTTCTTTGCTGCAGTCCCACACTGTCTCGACATTTTCAGTGAGTTATCTACTACAACTCCAAGATCTCTCTCTTGATCATTCTCTGCCAGTTCAGACCCCATATTAGATCACATGCCGTAGTCACATTGATTTTTGAATTTACTAAACTGCATCTTTAAATGGGTTTATCCACAAGGGGAAGACAGTTTGGAAGACACCTGATGAAAATATGTTTCCAATGTATTATTATTATTATTTATTTTAATGGTAACCTATCTTTCTCACTGAGACTCAGGGCAGATTGCAAAATAATATATAATGTAGTCATGCAGAGTAAGACATCCAGTGAATAATGTGGTATCATTATGCTAGAAAAACATTGTTGCAGTGTTATCCTTATGCTTTTGCTCTCTAGCAGTGCAAGGGTGAAAACGAGGCAGAGTTGGGGAGAAAGCAGATGAGCAAACAGAGTTGGAAGCCTCTGTTCACTCAGTGCTTAGTCCCACCCCTGACAATGATGTCATTTTATGACTACAAAAATGGTAGAATAAATTAAAAGTGTAATTAAGGAGCTCCAGATGACTGACTCCCACTTTTTCCTTCAGTACCACCATTGACATAATGGAGGATTGGGTTTGGATAAGGGAACCTGTAGTGTATCCAGCCTCACCATTGACATAATGGAGGATTGGGTTTGGATAAGGGAACCTGTAGTGTATCCAGCCTCACCATTGACATAATGGAGGATTGGGTTTGGATAAGGGAACCTGTAGTGTATCCAGCCTGACATGTCCGGACATGCACGGACTGGCTCAGGCACAAACACCACTAGCTTCATGCCAAAAGACAATGGGCCAGTAGGATCCTAGCCAGGCCCAATGAAAGGGCTAGGTCCCCAGCCGGGAGGCCAATAGGTCTCTCGGTTACTGTAAATAGCCTATCGGGAGTGGGGGGGGGGTGTTTGGTGTGTTTGGTGGCGGGGTTTCTGAAGGAATATAAGCCGGCCTGCGAGCCAGCCAAGGTGTCTTGTTCCTGACTAATAAAAGTATGCTTAGCTGAAATCACTCTCCATCTGCATATTTTTCAGAACCAATCACAGATACCACCAGGGATATATAACCAGTATCTGAGAGCTCAAAAACAGTTCTCAAGCCTCAATAAATGGGATCACAGTACACACAGGCAACAGTCAGTGAAAAGAAAGAAAGAGCTAATGACTACCTTCTGTCTATCCTCTCTGCAGGTCCCGCAACAACGTAGAGCGTTTACCCTGGCCAGGTGTTATGCTATGCCTTCTGCCATTTTATGTGGCAGATTTAACAAGGTTTCACATTCGGCCAGATACTTCCCCTGCAGAAAGAGATGCGTGGAATCTATTTCACATCTTCTCCTGCATTGTAATCTGTATGTGGACTTATTTATCTATATTCTATCCTAACCAGTATGGCGGATTGCTCTGATGCACTCAAGGTCCATAGACTTTTAAAAGATCTCGGTCCTCACACCACTAAGAAGGTGGCTAAGTTTCTCTGTTTGGCTTTAAAGCTGCGCCAAAGGTTCCTAGAGCTATAACATCCTTATCAGCCCCTAACTGCACAATATTGAGTCATAGATTTTTATAGGTGTTTTAACTGTTTCCTAAAATTGTATAACTTGTACTGTTATTTTATGCCAATAAAGGCTAACTTGAACGTGACTACCTTCTGTCTTATTAGAACCTCCTCAGCTACCCTGTCCTATTACTTCAGACACTAATGCTGATCAAGGTTCTTAACCCCACAGTTGCAGCTAGTGCAGAAAAAACAGGGTGCCCTATTCAGTTAAGCAAAGAGGAGTGATCACCTGGTGATCCTGCCTGCAAGTATATTAATATTTCATTCACCATTCTGTAAACACTTTAAAAAGATTTTTTTGCTTTTGTATAAATAAAAATAAATTAAATAACAGCAAGCTACAAAAAACAAATAGTCCTCAGATAACAATTCTCTATGACCATATTGTTGTTCAGTTGCACAGTCGAGTCCGACTCTTCGCGACCCCATGGACCAGATCCCGCCAGGCCTTCCTGTCTTCCGCCGTCCTCTGAAGTTTGCTCAATTTCATGTTCGTTGCATCTATGACCATATAGTCTCTCTATATAGTCCCTATATGATTTCAGCTCATACTTGCAGGGAGGGCGGGGTATAAATAAAATAAAATAAATAAAATAAAAAGAGAAAACTGGAAATACAGTAGCCAGCCAGAGGCCCACTTTAAATACAATTACAACCCACACCCCAAACACACACCCACACCCGTGATTGCATTATTTACAGTATTATTGCAACCATAGGTTCCCTTGAGGATCCAGACGAGCTGATAGGCTGGTTCTAGGATCCTCTCCTTCTACTATCTAAGGATGCAAAGCTAGGTCAGGTCGCATGGCCACATGTAAGGGTGACCACATGCACGGTCACCATTAGAACACACAAGATATTTTTTTTTTAAAAAAGCCCACAATGATAAAAAGAGAACCTGTAGCTTTAAGCAATGGATTTCCACAATGGTTGTTGCTAGGCAATCACAGTATTCAAGGCTTGGTTCTGTCAATAAAAGGCAGGGCCCTTTCCAGGCTTATTTTGGCCTTTGATGGAGGATTCATTGGGGCCAGGCCTGGCTAAGGTTGCCAGCTCCAGGTTGGGAAGTTCCTGGAGATTTTGTGGTAGAGTCTGAGGAGGGCAGGGTTTGGGAAAGAGAGAAGCATCATCCGGATAAAATGCCATAGAGTACACCCTCCAAAGCAGCCCTTTTCTCCATGGGAACAGATCTCTGTTGTATGAAGTTCAGTTATAATTCTGGAAGATCTCCAGGTCCTACCTGGAGGTTGGCAGCCCTGGGCCTGGAAGCAACCTCTAGGTGACTTAATACCTTTTGACTTGCATAACTCAACTAGGCCTGGCCACTTGCTACTGCTCAACAGCAGCCACTATAGGGTTGCTCTGGATGCTCCTCATTCCCCACTGACTAGCAAATCACCAGCAAGAACACATTAAAAGTCATCACCGATAGGATACCAGCTATTCGTCTGTTGGCAGCTATACTCTATGTACATCCAGGTAATAATGAATAGTAATCCAACCCAAATCATATTCATTCTTTAATATTGTAAGCATAACCTACCCAGTAGCAAATTGTGTGATAATTTGGGAAGTAATTAAAGATTCCCCCTGGTAAGACAGTTACCTACCTTACATACTGGGGGTGTGGGATAGAGGCAAAGACAAGCTGCACTACATGTTCGCCACCTCATTATAAGTATGACATTGCATCTGATGAGGGGAGAGGCAAAAGGGTTGCTCATAGTCTGACCTTCTGTCAAGCAGGCCTGACATGCTACAGGGTGCTTTACCTCTCAGGTACTGCAGATGCTTTAGAGTATATTCAGTAAATCAATCCTAATGAAAAGTATGCAGACGGAGAGTGATTTCAGCTAAGCATACCTTTATTTAGTCAGGAACAAAGACGAAGGGACCAGCTCGCAGGCTGGTTTATGTACGTTCAGAAAACCCGCCACCAAGTACACCTAAACACACCCCCTACTCCCGATAGGCTATTTACAGTAACCGGGTGACCATTGGTCTCCCGGCTGAGAAGCTGGCCCACCGATAGGGCCGGCTAGGATCCTACGGACCCATTGTCTTTGGACATGAAGCTATTGAAGAGTTGTATCTGGCCAGCCCGGGCAAGTCGGGCATGTCAGGCTGAATACATTACACCCCTCCCCCCTTGGTTCAGAAGGCACCCACAGACGA
>NW_015160248.1:106744-106992 GCF_001447785.1 Gekko japonicus
CAGCGCCGCCAGAAAATCGGAGGTGGTTTCGCTGGGGCCCTGAACTCTTGCGAAGAAGTCCAACCGCTCCACGTACTTCGTGGGTTTGGGAGCCAGATGGTCGGTCAGGGCCTGGACTAAGGAGCTGTATGACTCGCCCTTCGTTAGTTTGGGCGAGATTAAGTCCTTGAGGAGCCGATGGGTCTGGATTCCGCAGTGGCTCAGCAGGTAAGCCTTCTTCATCGCGTCATCCACCACCTTGTGGATGG
>NW_015160248.1:107021-163029 GCF_001447785.1 Gekko japonicus
GGGCAGGCTTTCCGTTGCGGTCGCGGTCGCCATTGTGTTGCAGCCAAGGCTTTCTGTTGCGGTCGCGGTCGCCATTGTGTTGCGGCCACGTGGTGGGGTGGCCTCTGGAACGGCGATGGCGTCGGGAGCGTTGTGGAGGCCGCTGCTGCTCTCGGGGTCAGCAGGGAACGAAGCGGAGCCGGGAGCTGCGCGATGAGCGGTTGCCGGAGAGCTGGGATGCGAAGCGGCGCGGTTCCCGGAGGTCTTGGCGTCGGGGCTCGGTGCGGGTCTCGGTTTGGCGTCCGGGTCTTTGTTCATGGGGTCGTGGATCCCATCTTCGTCGCCAGTGAAAAGTATGCAGACGGAGAGTGATTTCAGCTAAGCATACCTTTATTTAGTCAGGAACAAAGACGAAGGGACCAGCTCGCAGGCTGGTTTATGTACGTTCAGAAAACCCGCCACCAAGTACACCTAAACACACCCCCTACTCCCGATAGGCTATTTACAGTAACCGGGTGACCATTGGTCTCCCGGCTGAGAAGCTGGCCCACCGATAGGGCCGGCTAGGATCCTACGGACCCATTGTCTTTGGACATGAAGCTATTGAAGAGTTGTATCTGGCCAGCCCGGGCAAGTCCGGGCATGTCAGGCTGAATACATTACACCTAAAGAAGGACCTGATTTCTTAATGTGAAGTATCATTCCTGAGGATCACATGTATGAGATTTCCTTTTTAATATTGCTTGAAATGAATGTAAAAAGCATTAAGCCACACTGCCATATTGTTTCTCTAATACAAATGATTTCCCCTCCAGTTGCTGTTAGTCCTGTTCATGTGTTTATAAATGGAGTTTGGGTATCAATTTTTTAAAAGAAAATTAGCATGTATGAAACAGGTGACCTAAATCCTGGCCCATCTTGCACCTCACTACAGTGCCTTCGTCATTATTTCTGCCATCCTAAATTACTTATGGTAATAGAATCAGTCTGGCAGAAAAACGGTGAGGGGGCACAGAAAAGGAGGGCAGAAATAACCACACATTTGTTATTTATAAAACCAATAAATTCTAAACTAAATGAATATCCTGCAATAAACATACAAATAATGGCACAAAATAATCATTACATGTAAAAGCTTCCTATTATATATTTATTTATTCAATTTATACCCACCCTCCCTGCCGAAGCAGGCTCATAATATCATTATCAAAGGAAAGACCAAACTGTGTTTGAACAAGTGGTCTTCTTCAATGGTCTAATATACAAAATTTTAGAAAATATAACTTACTACTATGTCAAAATACATCAAAACCAAATATAGGAATTCAGTAGACTCAAGTCATCCATTATACAATGCCCCAAAATTAAAGTATATGTGAGACGATCTCATGGCCTTGGATCATAGGAGACTTCAAAATTACTGTTCTGAATATTCTTCTTAGCTGCAAGTTTGTTCTGTGAAGTACAAGGGTGGATATTTGTCTGCTTCCTCTCTATTTTGCTATCTGAAATTATTTATTTATTATCATTTTATTATATTTATTCTTCACTTCCTTCAGGGAGCATCATTCTCCCTTCTTTCATCTTTACAAAACAACCTTGTGAGGTAGATCAGGCTGAGAGTTTTTGATTAGCTCAGGATCACCCAGTTAGTTTTATGCCTGAATAAAAATGTGAATCTGAGACTTCTCACTCTGAGGCCTGGCACCCGAACCCCAGTGGCTCTCAGTTATTTGCCCACAGGGTCTCAAAAGGAAGAAATAGGTCTGCAAAAGCTGCAGTCATAAGTTGAGTTAGTGTGAGCTAGCTCATAGTTTTTTAAGCCTCCAGCTCACACATTTTTGTCTTAGCTCAGGAAGGATGGCTTCAGAGCAAACTAATTTATGCAGTAGCCAAATTGCTCACTCACAACTTTAATGCCAGTAGCTCACAAAGTAGAAATTTTGCTCACAAGACTCCAGAGCTTAGAGGGACCATTGGTCATAACTCCTCTATCTTGATCTCCTTTCCTTTGCCCATCCCTTGATAAGGAATTTGTCTGCACTGAGATATTGTTTCCATAAATCTTTAGCTTTGGCTGTCTCTAGGCTTTCTATGGAGGCCTCTTACCAACAGTACAGAAGCTATGATTTCCTTGTGACTGCCTAGATATTTAAATGAAGGAGGCTCCATGCATTGGGTAGAATTATGTCATGAATTTGTTTGGCTATTGTCAGGCCTAAATTGGGACCTTCTATGCATGCAAAATGTAAGGACATAATCTGTGTGCAGAATCTTGAATGGTGGGTAGCAGTGGGTATGTTTCTAGAGCTGGCCCGAGTGTAGTAGCTAGCCAACACATCAGAATTCTAGGACAACCCAGTTCACTCAATTCAGCCATCCAATAGTAGCCATCTTAGAAATTTAAACTCCACTATTACATATTTAAGGAGCTGCGGTTGCTCAAGTGGAACTCACGCTGAATTGCAGGCTGTGGAAGGTCAGTAGTTCAGCAGTTTGAGACCTGAGTGTCGTATGACGGAGTGAGCTCCCGTCTCTAGTTCCAGCTCCTGCCAACCTAGCAGTTCAAAAGCAAGAAATTGCAAGTAGATAAATAGGTACCACTTCGGTGGGAAGGTAACAGCCTTCCGTGCGCCTTGGTGTTTAGTCATTCCGGCCACATGACCACGGAAATGTCTTCGGACAGTGCTGGCTCTTTGGCTTTGAAACGGAGATGAGCACCGCAACCCTAGAGTCGGATTCGACTGGCTTTCGAGCAAGGGAACCTTTACCTTTACCTATTACATATTTAAGAAGGGTGGTGTTTTTTTTTTTTTTGCAAACAATAACATATACCTGGCAAACAGCATGATCTATTTAATGGTTTCTGCTAACCAGGGGAAAAAAGGTTATTCAGAAGAAGCTGGAGATTAGTAGAGGGCATTGTGAAGAGCTGTTTTTGATCAAATGGAGGAAAAAAGATCTTGGATTCAAAAGCTCTTTCTCCCTTGACACTGCACAATCATTTCCCCTTCATTGTTATCCATTCACTTGAACAAAAGAGAAACTCTAACCTGCCTTTGTTTGTTGCAACCGAGAGGATACAGTCGGATCTGTATTCAGGCCAGTTTTCAGTATCAATTATTTTGACTTGAAAATGCTTTTGGAGAGTGGGAGGGCTCTTTTTGTTTCCCTTGATGAAAAATAAAATGACTATTTTAAAAGGAATATGGATAGCCTTGTTGTCCTTAAGCCTCAGAGGTAGGGAGCATGTAATTGAAAAACTTGTGAACAATGGAACTCCAAACTTGCTCATCTTTTAGGAGAAACAAATGGGTTGAAAAGCTAACTGGACTTTGTAAAGTATTGCGTTGAGTACTAAAAGCTTTGAGAGGATTTTTGTTGTTGTTGCTGCTGCTGCTTTCATTTGTGACCTATGATCTTCTCTGGGAGTGCATTTTTTCATGAGTACTGATTACATTTTTCTCTGTTTCCTCATATGTAGCAAGAAAGATTCAATGAGGGCTGCTTTTCATGTTACATTTGAAATACTATTAAATATACTGCAGAGGTTGCATCCACATCAAGACTGATAAAAATTGTATTAAACATATAATCCACAGAGAAAACAGACATAGGTTCTGAAGGATAATCCCTTAATCGAGGGATTGATAAAGAATGGACAACAAATAGATAAACAGGTCAATGAATGGATAAATAGGCCCAGGGGTCATTTCGTAGAAAAAGAGCTAGGGGAACTCATTAGCATAACTCATTAGCATATGCCACACCCCCTGACATCACCGGAAGTGTGTCATAAGGCCACACCCCTTTACATCATCGGAAGTGTGTCATAAGGCCACACACCCCGCCCCCAACAGTTTCGGCCGCCGCTGCCAGCCTTGCAGCTCCACTGCCGAGCCTCATGAGGGGCCCGGCGGTGGACTTGCAAGGCCGGCGGGAGTGCAAGGAAGCCCCGCGAAGGCCCTCCCTGGCCCCAGGCAAGCAGGGGTGGGGAGAGGCAGGGAGGAAGCAACTTACCCTCCCTCTTCTCCTGCCTTCTCCTGGCTGAATGAGGGCCGGAAGCGGGGTGGCCGGAAGCAGGGGGCGAGGCTTCGTCATGTGCCCCGCCCCCCGTACCTCACCCGGGGGAACTGCGTTCCCCCACGTTTCCCCCCTGAAATGACTTCTGAATAGGCCAATAAACAAATGAACACCCTGTTTGTGCAAGCATGGGGGATGTGGAGCCCGCTGAACATATGAAGCTGCTCATTTCAGTACAGTTTATATGGAAGTGCATATGTAAGGAAAGACCTCCATGAGGGTATTGCTGCTTCTAAACCTACTTGTAACTGTTTCTCTGAAGGAGAGTCCTTTAAAATCAGAACCAGATTGGGTCAACTAATAAAACTACTGACAACAAAAGGAGGCATGGTGGCATGGTATAGCACAATCTCATCAGATTTTTAAAAGCTAAGCAGGGTTGGTACTTGAAAGGGAGACACAAAGGAAGACTCTGCAGGAGAAGGCAATGGCAAACCACCTCTGCTTCACACTTGCCTTGAAAGCCCCTTGTTGTGTCACCATAAATTGGTTCTGACTTGACAGCACTTACACACAGAGACACAGATATCAAAAATAGAAGGACATTATGGCACAGAAGTTAAAGTGTCAGATGAGGACATGGCAGATCCAGGTTCAAATTCTACTTTACTTTGGTTGCATCAAGTCTTCTAGTGAAGAAATAGGATTATCAACTTTAGATTTCAATAGTTCTGGTACCTAGGTGAGGCCACATGACAAAGTCCTCCCAACAGACTTGTTCCAAGAGTTGAACTAATTTTTTTTTAAAAAAAACCTTTCTGGTATCCACATTTGGCCATGCTGGCAGAGACTGTGAGCAGAGCCTGTGTGAGATAAGGGATCAAGGGAAGGAAGTGAGGGCAATTCCCAAAGATGGTGATCTCAAGGTCCCATTCTGATCTGTCATCCACCCTGCCTACTTTGGTACAACAGAAGCTGTGTAGGGCTGGCACAGAAGAAGTACACAATACACTTTGCCATCTCTTGTGAGCTGGGCTAGGTTCTGTAACTGGCTCATGTGTTAGGTTATACAGTTCAAAAAAGTGCACAAAATGAAAATAATGATGTACCCTTTTTCTCAAAGAGTTTGGGAACAGATCCAAAGGCAAAAACAGAAACAAAGACAAACACACATCTATCTACTCCATTATTTTCTGGTTGGTTCAAATACCTGTAAGTGGAAACAATAGCATTTTTTTAACCCTGCTCAATGGCTGTTCTATGCTGTTTCAGTGTCCATGACAGGTTTTTAATGGCAGGTTTTCAGTACTGAATATTTATGTTTTTTTATGATTTTGGTTGTGACCCATCTCGAGCAAGTATCTGGAGAGATAGGATATGAATTTCCTTTAAAAAATAACTCTCTTAAACTGAAGATCTTTCTTTCAACATACCAGCATCCATTTTTATGAAGACCAAAAAACTAATTTTCATCAGAGGTGCACTCCACAAAACAAGGGGATGTTGTATCAGTCAATGTATCCATTTCCGGCACAGAGAGGAATAGCTCGGTATTTCTTAATCGGAAAGAGGCCTTCAAACAAATAGTCATTAATCCAGAATTAAAAAGGAATTTTGTGAGAAAGTCAGTCTTTTATTCCATCTCTAGGGTTGTCTCTCTTAATAACCTGTGTCTTGGAGATAAATGAATGTATTAAAGATCTTAACCATTCTTTGATGGACTACAAATGCACACTGTGCACGGCAATATTTGAACAGTAATGATTTGTAAGCTGATGGCAAAGGCGCCTAGACCACAGAGTAAATAGCTAAAGGGCCCATGAATCTTAATAGCTTCCAAATCAGAAAGATCTGCAACTTATATGCTTTGACCAGGATGCGTATGGAATGTATAAATATTAACAGGGCTGACAAGGACTCGGCATATGAGCTGTCTAAAATTTCACAGTGGGAAGACTGAAACTGCAGCTTGTTGAGAAGTGCCCCCCCCAAATGAACTGTCAGCATGTGTGTAAATAGCAAATGTCATTTTTGTCCCTGAAACAATATTTAACACTTGTGCCACCCTGGCTACCTCATGGACACTATGTAGAGATGTTTATCTCTAGTCCCTTGATTCATATTATGAATGATTTGCCAGTTGTACAGGTTTGGTAATGAATGCAAGGCATTGAAGATGGTGTTGTTCTGTGGTTTTAAGCTTTTATCTCCTACTGTGGTGTAGTGGTTAGAGTAGCAGACTAAGATCTGTGAGAGCCAGGTTTGAATCCTACTCTGACATGGAAACTTGCTGGGTGACCTTGGGCCAGACATACACTCTCAGCCTACCCTACCTCACAGGGTTGTTGTGTGAATAACATGGAGGAAAGGAGAATGTTGTAAGCCACTCAGGCCCCCACTGGGGTGAATGGTAGGCATAAATGAAGTAAATAAATGAATAAATAAAATACCGCCTACCCAGTATGCAACACTATCATCAAAAGACCCTCCCCACCCAAGCTATATCAGGCACATTCATTGAAACCACTGCACCTGATAGCCATCAGCCAACTCTATTATGTTCAGTCTGATTCCTATTTATGAAAGAGGAGGAGGAGGAGTTGGATTCATACCCTGCCCTTCACTCGGAGTCTCAGAGCAGCACCCTGTGAGGTAGGTGGGGCTGAAAGAGCTCTGAGAGAACTGCTCTTGAGAGAACAGCTCTGAGAGAACTGTGACTGACTGTGAGAGAACTGTGACATGCTAGCTGCATGTGGGGGAGTGGGGAATCAAACCTGGTTCTCCAGATTACAGTCCGCCGCCCTTAACAACTACACCAAACTAACTCTCAGTGCACAGTCAGTACCCAAGGTGGGTAATAACAATAAATACAATACAAAAACAACCATCCATTCATGTGCTTAAAACACATTAATTAAAACTAGTTGCTGTGTGCCACTTTTTGAAAACCTGAGGGAGAAATCTAGGACCTGTGGTTCTGTTCTCAGGGTGGCATAACCTGTATAAAATATCCTCCTCTGCTGGTTGTCAGAAGGCATTACAAATAGTGAGAAAGGCTGAACACAATGAACTTTTATTATGACCCACAAGCCATGAATACAATAAAACAAGCAAAACAGTAATAGTACAAACCACTCTTACTTATCACACATAAAACAGAATTAAAATCAACATACAATCTGTACACTAGAACTTATCTCCACCCAAATTTTTATGGCAATGAAAAGAAATTTTGCAACTTGCACGGTAACTCTCTGATTAACTCCAGCCAGTCACATTTTAAGAATTTTCTGCTCAAAAAAAAAAAAGCTTTCTTCTTCCCATAATGGGTTCCAATAAACTGAAACTTGCTTGTCTGTAAAAATTATAGTGAAACAGTTTCAATTGTATCATCAGAACAGGGACAAAATCTGTGATCACCTGGCATCTTCTTCTATCTTCCAGTCAACATGGCTGATGGTAATGAATTGACTGTAGCCAGCAAAAAGGCATGATGATACCTTGCAATTGTTAGAAATGAACAATAGCGTGCAGACTGAAATGGAAACAATGGTTCTGAACCTTGTCTGAAGAGAATGGTCTGCCTAAAATCCTGAATGCCTCCTAAGAATTCTTAGTGGCTGAAGAAGGAGCTTAGAGGCAAATCGTAGTTGGCTCACCTGTGATTGGCAGGGTTATTGAGCTCCTGGTGTGATTGGTGGGATGTTCTAGGGTTACCAACTCCAGGTTGTGAAATTCCTGGAGATTTGGAGGGCAGAGCCTGAGGAGGGTGGGGTTTGGGGAGGAGAGGTGCATCAACAGGGTATAATGCCATAAAGTCCACCATCCAAAGCAGCTTTCTTCTTCAGGGGAACTGATCTCTGTAGTCTGATGATCAGTTGTACCTCTAGGAGATCTTCAGGTCCCACCTGGAGGCTGACAACCCTAGACCTGAGCCAGGTATAGTGCCATAGAATCCACCCTTTAAAGCCACCTTTTTCTACAAGGAAACTAATCTCTGTAGTCTGTAGATCAGTTCTAATTCCAGATCTCCAAGCCTCACCTGGAGGCTGGCAAGCCTAGTTTAGACAGAGACAGCGGAGTAGAGTTAAAAATGAAAAGACTCGGATAAAACCTGGTGAAGGAAGCAGCCAAACAGAAAGTATGTGGCTTAGATACAAAAATGTCAGAGATGTAGATAGCAAAATATCCATACAGGATTTCTGTAGGAAGGATATAGCTATCTTAGGGATAACAGATACAGAGTTAGTGACTCGTTTTTCTTCTGTTTTGTTTCCTTTGCTAAGTTTATGTGTATCTGTAAATCTATTTAAGTAACCAACAAAGAAGTGTTCTGAATCAGCCTCTACACCCAATAACTCAGTGCTATTAAGTTAATGTGA
Source organism: Gekko japonicus (assembly GCF_001447785.1). Lineage (NCBI taxonomy): Eukaryota > Metazoa > Chordata > Lepidosauria > Squamata > Gekkonidae > Gekko > Gekko japonicus. The sequence goes on from NW_015160248.1 coordinate 115,406, forward strand.
AATAGAGCAAATTCCATCATATACTTAAGGGCACTTTGCATAAATGAAGTAAAGCCTCAAGTTGTAACAGTTCCAATGGGGTTTTTGTCACATCTTCACACCTGCAATATTTCATCATCAAATTTTAACCAATGTGGTTCAGGGGATGGAGTTCTGAACAGTGGGATCTGGGTTCAAATTCTTCTTCAACTATGAATCCATGGGAAGCATTTGAAAGGGTATTATCTCTCTGCTATTGATTAGTGTTATATGAAATATTTATTAGCTGCATTTTTACCTTGCAAAACTCAAGGTGACTTACAATAAAAAAATAAAACAATGCTTCTAGAAATACATAAAAGTCCATAATTTAATATCTCCAATTAGGAGTCCCAATAAATAAAAACTAAATTAGTCAAATGCAGTCCTGTCATGATCTGGGCTGTGCCACCAGAGGCCTACTAGGCCCAGGGAGCCTGGCTAGCAGTAGGTGAGGCTGGACCTACAACTCCCAGAAGCCCCTGAGAGATTTTGGAGCCAGAATTGACCAATAGGAAAAGAGGAGGGCTTGGAATAAAAGATCTGGTGCCACAGGAAAAGCTGTTCTTCTTCCCAGAGGGCAGAGCCAGAAGGAAGGCTACTGCAGGGAAGAGACCCTCATCCTGAGGGAAGGGTGAGTAGTCTAGTGTCACTTGGAATAGTGAGCTAGGGACAGTAAATATTTAGACGCATTAGGGCATTTGATTTCTTTTCTTTTCACCCACTTACTGTTATTATTCTGCACCTTGTTGTTTGACCTCCTATACAATAAACTATTTTCACTGTTCACTCTGCCTGGTCCTCATGCCTATTATTCAGCCAAAAGGGAGGTCTAAAGGCCTGGGAGGGTGCTCTGGGTCTTCTCAGAGGAGCCTGGAACCAGAGTGGTGGCAGCATCAGGTGACACCCCATCTGAGCCGTGACAAGTCCTAAAGCAAACTATCATCAACTGTCTTCAGCTAGTGAAGAACATACGCCCTCAAACACATATCTGATCTGTCCAGTGTTCCAAATTCATTACAAATCAGCTGGGGCCTTAAGGTAGTTGATGACACCATTACCTTTTCCAAACAACCCTCTCTGTTGAATTGGACCCTCACTGATACAATTGTGCTCTTTGTGCTATGCAGTACATGTTTGGAGGCTGTCAGAAATGCCTGCTCAAGCTAAGAAGAATGCATCTCCTGGCGCCAATGGATCTTTGAGAACTGTTCGGATATCAGGTGCTTTATTTGGACACTTATCTTAGTTATTAATACGTGATGTGTGCTTCTCTTTTCAAAACAGTCTGGTCTTGGCACAACCACCTGTCACTATATTTTACATAAAGCTGATTACCATCTTAGCAAGTAACCATGATAATAAACAGCATTACAAAAACACCAGAAAGTGCTGCACATATATCATAGGGTGTGAATGAGCCATTTGGCAAATTCTTATAAACATTGCATATCCTCTTCTGCAGAAATATGTCCCAAACATGCAATCTCACTTTTTGCTGGTAGAACTATTTACAGAAATAAATAAGGAAACTTTTGCACCTGCCTCCAATAACACACTCTGTTCTAAAGTTCTAAAAAGCAAATAGTCCAATTCTGTCTTCCATAAATCTTTCTTTTTAGAACAAAACAATAACAATTGTTTGAATGGCAAAATCTGAAGTTTACTTTTGTTTTTATAAACACATTACACAGTGAAGCATTTCACTCAAATTTAGTTAGAACAGCCCTTCCCCAGGTTCCTACATGCCATGAGGCAGGCCATGAGGCAGGCAAGATCAGAGAAGCCAAGATCACCATGGTGCTCATATCAACAGCTCTTGAGGGGACCACCAATAGCAGGAGACAAAAGCCTTTTCCACATGGGTTCAACGCTGTTAGGAAGTGGGTTTCCCCCTCCCCCTTGCTTTCCCAAAGCACTGTGGCACATTTATGCACTTCCTCAGGTTTGTCTTTCTTTTCTTCAATCTTTCTCTCATCTGCTTTGCTGCAGTGCTTTGGGAAAGATCACAGTAAAGCCCAAATGGCTACTGTGTGGATGGGAAAGTTCAGATTTTCCCACCTGCATGGCAGCCATTTTTTCATGACCCTTTCAGTGGCCATTTCTTCCCTCCACTACGTGGGGGCATGTTTTTTGTTTTTCTTGTTTTTCATCAGTAATTGAATATCATTGTATCATTATACTATTATAATGCTATGTGTAGCAGGTTCTTTAAATGCTATAAATTCCCGGTTTCATTTTAAAAAAGAAAAGAAAAGAACGTCTCTAGCCCATTCCCTTGTGGAGATATAAAGAGAAAGGCATATCTCTGCTATTCAAGGGTCTAGTCACTTACTCTGATTTTTTAAAAAAAACCCAAAAAATGGAAGCTGGGCATTCAGAGAATCTGCTACACATATTATTTAAAATAATGACATAATAATATTCAATTGCTATTTTAAAAAAACTTGGAAAAGCCCCAGAGTCCCAGTAGATGGGGGATAACCTGCAGCAGGAAAACAATGGTGGGACCCATTGTGGAATCCCTGTTCCCGTGCAATGTATTAGCAAGTGCACCCCCAACAGGGAGACCGCACAAGGCTGTCCATCTGCAGAAACCACCAGATTCTTCTGTTTATTGCTTTATTCTTTTGTCTTTTTATATTTTAAATTTTAATCCAGCGTGTGTGCCTTGGGAGAAAACTTATGAACACTTGCCTAAGGATGCAGCCCTAAGAACATTTTCCTGGCAGTAAGCCCCATTAGATAAAATAGGTCTGAAGACCTGCTTAGGATTGCTCCCTTCAAAATGTAAGTAGGTAAGTAAATAGAAACATATTGCATTTTTCCGGCCTACATGGATTTTGCTGCTTTATGCCAATCTAAATTGCAGATCCAAGAGATAGAATCATACAGTCATAGTTCTGTCTATGATACTTTTTATCCTGCCACTCCTCTGAGGAGCTCAGGGCAGCTAGCATTGCTCTCCCCTCCCCAGTTTATCCTCACAGTAACTACCCTGTGAGACAGGTTAGGCTACAAAAGAGGGACTGGCCCAAAGTCACTCAAAGATCTTTATGGCTGAGTAGGGATTTGAACCTGCCTCTCCTAATCTGACACTCTAAACACCATACCCCACTGGCTGACTTCTGCCTTCTTGAAAACAGAGATGAAATTCCAAGTTGAGATAAAAATTGGTTTGTATCAGCGATGTCCTCTCTTATGCAGGGGACACCATTTACATGAAGACTGGGTACATGCTGCTTAATACTAATACAGCCACTGCTTGTGGTGCTTCTTTCTCCCCTGGGGCTGATCCTACAATTTCTCTGAAAAGCCAGTGGAATCTGGGCATTCACGATGGATCTTTGCCCCAGAGTCACACTTGTGTCTCCTTTAAGTATCATTTCCACAACAAGGAACCCAATTGTCCTGTCAGAAATAGAAGGATTATCATTTTTAGTGCGGAAGAAGCAGCAGGGCAAGAATATTTTAAAATCTACAGTCTCCTTTCATATAAATGTGTTACATAATAAAAAAAACAAAAAGGCAAATATAGAAATATATACCAGAACTCATATTCCTGTTGAAGTTAGCTGCAGAAGTCCAGCAATGTTTGATCGTTCAGGATCAATACTTCTGTATTTATTTGTTTGTTTGTTTCTTTGTTTGTTTCTTTTTCTTTTTGCTAATAATGGTGATTTCCCCCCCCCCCTGGTTTTTGTGTGTTATTTTAATTGTCCTGATGGTATGTTTGTGTTTCTAGGCTTCTGCATAACTTTTTGCCCCACATACTCATGAAGACGTGCAGAAAAGAGCAAGAATCCAGTAGCACCTTAAAGACTAACAAAATACATGGCAGGGTATGAACTTTCATGAGTCACTGTTCACTTCTTCAGATACAGCTAGAAGAAGCTCTATCTGAAGCTGTATCTAGCTATATCTGAAGAAGTAAGCCATGACTCACAGAAGCTCATATCCTGTCACATATTTTGTTAGTCTTCAAGATTCTACTGGACTCTTGCTCTTTTCTGCTGCTACAGACAGACTAACATGGCTACCCATCTTGATCTATCATCATGAAGACATCATTGAAGCCAATGGGATTCATCCATTCAAGAGTGTAGGTCTGCAATTTAAATATTTTATAACTGCAACATTTCTAGCATAAGAAGCTGCAAAAGCAGGGAATGTCACTTGGGGGTTGTTGAGAAATGGACTAATTTATGGTTTTATATCTGCTTACACACACAACACATGGACTGTGTACACACCTGTATACCATGGGCCTAGAGGAAGCTGTTTGCATTACCTACTGTGAGAGATTTCACATAGGGAACACTTGCCTGCATTTCATGTTAATGTAGTTTGCACACATTCAGCTCAAAGCCTTATGGGAAGAAAAGCACATGTTAGCCATTGTGGGTAGAGGCAATAACCAAGAAGAAGAAATTCCCCCATTGCTGAGGAGACTAGATATCACGCAGAACATGGACCTGATCTGCATCTGAATTGTCGTTTCCTGTTGATGGTGCCTTGTCTGCCTGGTAAAACCAAGATTCATCTGCACATCAAGGAGGGCACAGGAAGCCGAGACTTCACACCTGGCCAGATGTAGAGTTTCAAATATTGCCCCACCCATAGAATACCTGCCCCTTTCTACATGCACCAATGAGGGAGGTTATGGGATGGACTTGTAAGTAGGTAGGATTACAGTTTAGCAAGGTGCCACCCACCTGGAGATTCAACTATAAAAGTAAAGACCAAACTTTAGGTCTTTGCTAGCCACATCCCTTCTCAACGTCCCCTGTCTTCTTTACTACCCCTAAGGTCCAGCTTTCTATCAAACAATCCTTTTGTCTACTTTAAGATCTCTTGGACTGCAGCCAAAGAGATCCATACTTTGCTGGCTGGTTCTAGCAAGTGTGATTTAGTTAACATCCCTAGGTATTACTTTCTTCCCCTATCTTACATTGCATCAGACAAGACTTCAGGAACAGGCAAGTATAAACCGATACCTACCTACCTCCAAGTAAATGAGAAACTATCTTGATATCTTTCTGTAACTCTAAAGGAACCTTGATTATATGCGAATGTGAGACTGATTTTGTGTGTATGTGATTTCGACATTGCTCAGTAAAAAGACAATTTGTTTTGGAAAAACACCAGTCTTGTCTCCATCACTGGTACTCTCTGGGGCTGGCAGAACCTCTGTAAACTTTGGTAAGGACTCAAGTTAAATTTAGTTAGCCATCTGCTGTAAATAAAGAGATTGGCGTAACAGGGTAGCACTACATTAATGCACTAGTGACTGGATGTTGTTAATATCTCCATCTACATAAATGTTAGCTCATAATATTCTGTTCCACATAAGAGATAGTCCAGAAATCTCAGCATCCAAATTTGCTACCAGATTTTAAAGTTCTGAATTACATGATTGTGTTTCCAAAACACAATGTGTGCCTCCATCACAGAGACAGGCAATGGAAAACCACCTCTGAAATGTCGCTTGCCTGAAAAACAAGTCTAGCTCACCACCTAGTTGTGCATAATGCTAAAAGAGATATAACTACTGGCTGCCAGAGAATCTTAGGATCTCCTTGCTAATTGTAGAATAGCCATAAAATAATTATAATTATTACTACATTCTACTATTATACTACATTGATCAATAGGTCTACTTTCTGTGGACCACTGAAATTTGTGGGGCTTTTCCCCAAAACCTTTGTCTTGGAGTAGTTAATACTTGAGGATTCTTCTTCACAGAAGTCACTAAGCCTGTACAGCAGCCACCTAAGCATTACATCGAATGATGTTATCCACATACAAACCAGTAGAAATTTTCTTTGAGCCAAGTAAACTCTGGCCCTGACAATCTCTCAGTGATGTTATTGAGAAACAAGATTAGGGTGGCCAGGTCCCTCCTGGAAACCGGCGGGAGATGGGGGGGGGACTGACCAGTATTTATACTCTGGTACTTGTGAAAAAACTTCTAAGGTAAATTTGGCTTCTACAATAGAGTTTTTGCGTAAATACCAGAGCATCACCCCAACATGATGATGTCACTTCCAGGTCACATTGGAAGTGATGTAGACAGGTAACTGCTAGGGATAGGAACAAACCAGCTCGTGAAGTAAAAGCTTATCATGAATGTTGGCTGGTTTTTGGTTTGTGAAACAATGTTTGTGGAAGAGCACCCAGGATCTACTGGGGGCCGGGGGCAATGTCCCCTCACAAATGTGCTCTGCCCCCAACTGTCCCGGCCCCCTCCCCTCCCTGGGAAGCACCCTGTAGCTGGTTCTGGGTGTGCCGCTCTCAGTTGCTGCCATCCTGCAAGGCTAAGTGGCGAGGCTGGCTGGAAAGGCAGGATGGAGTAGGTGAGGGCAGGCTTCCTGCTTCCACAGCCGGCTTCTCAAAGACCCTCTCCCCTCTCCTGTTCATCTGCAGCTGGAAGCAGGAAGACCCAGCAAGGCCATGCAGCAACTGCCCTCCGGGGTAAGGAGCTGTTACAGCAGCTGAGCAAGAGCGGAGGGAAAGGGGCAGCCTGCAGCTGACCTGCATGCCTTGTGGTTGTGGGTGGGAGCTGGGGCATGCAGTTCATCTTCCAATGGGGGCATGCCAGCATGGCCCCTCTGCAGCAAGCCAGCTGGGCCTGGGCTCTTCAGCTCCAATGATGCTCCCCAGGCGCTGGCCTCCAAGGTGGGTGAGTACCTGGGACAGGTGCATCAAAGCCGGGGAGAGTGGCTGGGTTTGGCAGAGAAATGGAGGTGGCAGCCAGGGCTTGCCTGCAAAAGGGTCAAAGCACAGAGTCAAATCTTACCACAAAAGTGTCTGAGGACAATTTCCTGGGAGTAAGCCCCATTGGATAGCATGGGACTTACTTCTGAGAAGACTTGCTTAGCTCACCCAACCCCCCTCCCATGTTACTTCCAGAAGCGACATAATCACATCGGGGCAATGCCCCCCACCAAAAATATTCTAACTATGTGGCTGAGGCCACCCTGTGCAAACATCTCATGAGCTACCATCCTGTTCATGGAGGCTAGTGAATGGATACATTTTCCAGACTGTCTCTACTGTTTACAAAACTCCAAGGCAAGAGGGGGTGGAATTCTCCAGCATTGGAAACACCAATAGGAACCCTCCAAAGCTTAACAGGCACTGCTGGCTGCCAATAACTGAGTTCCTATTCTGCCCTAGGGGATCAGAATGCTATATATGCTTTCAGCTCAGCTCCATAGCCTCTCTTTTCTCGGCTGTTTGCAGTTACACAGAGAGGCAGGGAACTTGTTAAAAGCAGAGTAGTAGACTACATTTCCTCGTAATTGGGAACTCCTCTCCCCTGATGGAGTTTTGGTGTTAGGTTGGCTCAGGTTTTGAGCCACCCTGTTTCTCTGCTCATGCTGAGCAGAGGGGCTTAGATAGTGAGGTCCACGGCTGAGGACCCACAGTTTGATAGTGGTCTGCTATCCTCTGCTGGGGTTTGGGGGTCTTAGGTGGAATTAGGGAAGAAGAAGAGAAGAAGAAGAGATTGGATTTATCCCCCGCCCTTCACTACCCAAAGGAGTCTCAGAGCGGCTTACAAGCTCCTTTCCCTTCCCCTCCCCACAACAGACACCCTGTGAGGTAGGTGGGACTGAGAGAGCTCTGACAAAAACTGCTCTTTTTCAAGGACAGCTGTGCCAGAACTATGGCTTGCCCAGGGTCATCCAGCAGGTGCAAGTGGAGGAGTGGGGAATCAAACCCAGTTCTCCCAGATTAGAGTCCGCGCACTTAACCACTACACCAAACTGGCTCTCACGGAGGGATCTGAACCACCCCGTCGCTCTGCTCATGCTGAGCAGAGGAATTAGCTACTGGGTTCCTCAGCTGAGGACCCACATTTTATACCCTCCCATCCCTCCGGATTGTGAACCATCCCCTCTGTGCCATAAGGGTGAAAGTGTATGCAAAGGGAGATCATTGTGGGGGGAAGATATCCTCCACCCACCGCATATCACAGGCCCCTGTCCCTGAGCACAAACCCATCCTGCCAGCCCACTAGAGCCCACCTCTAGCAAGGCATCACCAGAGGTTTCAGAGCCTCCTTCCCCTAATATGTTCTTGGGGCTCTCCACAGAGGATTAAGAGTTGTTAGCACTGCCCAAAGACCAGCAGTTGCTAACATTCTTTGGAGACGTCTCTGATAGCAATGATTCCGGAGGGGGAGCATCCTCCGCTTCAACACAGCTCCCTGTTGAAGCTCCTGCCTCCAGTACATCCCTCTGTGACCTTTCCAGGCTGAAATGTATCAGGCTCAGGCAGCTCTTAAACAAGTGAAGTCAGCTTTATTGAACCAGAACAAATCAACACAAAAAACCATAGGAGTCTGAGCTTCTTTTTAAACTTCCTGGGCTGGAAAAGCCACGCTCATGTGAACGGTAAGTTAAGAAGGGGGGGGGGTAGAAAATAAGAAAAGGCAGAATAATACGTGAGAAACATAACCATCCAAGTTATACTAAAACTCCCCACCTCTGATTACAGAACAGAAATAATCTTCGGTGACGAATCTAAAGAGAAAAAGGAATAAGAAAAGTATGAAGGACGGGAGGAAATGGAGGAAGCAAGGAAGACAGAAGGAGGACTTATATAAAGGACTGTTGCCGAAGATACAGAAACAGCTATAAATTGAGGAGGGAGGAGGGAGGGCAGAGTATACAATATGTGTGGGAATAAGGATGTGCTTGATTGTAACATGGAAAAAATATATTAAAAAAAATGTGAACGGTAAGAACCAATCATATTAACACGATAAAGACCAATCACCGTTGTTCCCTCCAGTCACAATCCTTAGCTCTGATTGGCCTGTTGACAGAAGCAGTCAATCAGAATGTGCACTCTAGGATACTAGGCTTTAATATACTGTATCTGAAGTGTAGGCATGCAGTAGAAATCATAATACATAACACAGGCCAGTACCAGAAAGAAGCTGGACCTCCTCTCACCACCTCCAGTCATGGGATGTCATTTTCAGCCCACACTTTGGAAGAATTTCCAAACCCTCCCCAGTGACCTCTGTAAGAGAGCCAGATGTGCCATGCCCATGTCCGGAGAGGTGAAAACTCCCTTGTGGAGGACATAACCTTTTGCCAGCTGCTGCAACACCTGGCTTCCTGGTACTCCCTGATACTCGCAGAGGACCATGAGCCAATGAGGCCCACCAGACACTGCTCCATAGTGACAATGGTCAACAGTGACCTCTCCAGAGGGCAAAACAAAATCATGCACTTCACTGCAGACCTCTGGAGCAGCAAGCAGCATGGCTACCTCTCTCTCACTTCCCACTGGTGGCAACCAGAGGACCCATCTGTCTGGACTGTCAGGGCACAGCCCAGGCCCCAGGAGAGAACAGTCATACTATTGATCTACAAAGTAGTTCTGCTCCTCACTCAAGGGATAGATGCAGACCACACAGTGCAAAACATCACCACCATGGTGCATAATAGCCTGAGGGAGTGGGTGGGTGGCAGCAACATAATCCATGGCTACATGGTAACAGATGCCAGTGCCAACATGCTGGCAGTGGTGAAAGCTGTGCAAGGGCATCACCTGCCTGGTGCGCACTCTGCACCTCATGGTGAAGGACACTGCCACCCTTGAGATGCAGGCCTTGCTAGAGACCTGTCGACACCTGTCTGCCCATTTCTTGTGGCACATCAAATCTGCCTGTCTGCTGTGTGAAGGGGGTGGGGGTGGGATGAGCCTGAACACCGACTCATTCTGGACTTACCCACCTGCAGGAACTCCACGTATGCCATGATGGCACGTTGGTGGAGCAGAAGAGCATGGCGCAGGATGTCATCTCCTCCATGACCATCATGCACAGGGAAGAGGAGCTCAGCAGCAGCTCCAGGAACTGGCTGACCCCCTCCTTAATGGTGCATGTCTTCAAGCCCTTCCAGGACACCACTGATGTGCTCTGCACAATCATTTCAAGAAGCAGACTTTCTTGGTATTCTCCTCTGAGTTTAGGAATGGGCATTACTGCGCAATTCCCCTAGTTCCCTATCTTGTACCATTCTGCAGTTTGTATTTATGTATTCATTTGATCCTGCCAATCCTCTCAGGGCAGAGTACATAGTTCTCCCCACCTCCATTTTAATTACTATTATTCAGAAAGTGTGAGTCATTTTTAATAATTTTCTTTAATGATTAAGTAATGCTTTTAATTACTATATACATCTTCTGTAAATAAATAACAAATATGCTTTCGTTCAGCCCATCGTATAAATGGTTCATCTTGAGCCCCTGCTGACAACACCCACCATTTTTCATTTTACAAGTGAGAAATTGGGCCTGGGGGATAATGACTTGCTCACGGGAACCCAGTTAAGCCATAACAGAGCAAGGAGCAGAATGCTGAATTCACAAAATTCTATTTCCCTCATAATACTGGGGGAGGGGCAGAGAAACTTGTGGGTAGGAGAAAGTTGCTTCAGTTAGTAGGGACAGGCATGAATTGGGAAAATGCCATTTGGTTCATGGTTGGTGAAATGCCGCATTCATGAACCATGGACCATCACGAATTTTTAGCTACCTCACAAATTGGTTCAGCTAGTGAGGTTCATGACCTATTAGAATGGTTCCCCAGCGTGCTAGTCACAAAACTCGCAGGGGATCTCTGGCTGACTCTCCTCTACCAGCCTCCTGCAAGTCTAGTGTCTCTAGCTTGCACAGGATCCATTCTATACACTCCTCTCCTGAACCTGCACCTGTCAAAATGACAGCTGACAGGCAGGTTTAGGAGATCCAGGAGTGTATAGAATGGCTCCTGTGACAGACACCAAACTTGGAGGGCAGGTAGAAGAGAGACAGCTGAAGATTTCCTGCAAGTTTGGTGACCCTAGCTTGCTGTTCTATACATTTGTGAACATCCTGAACTTGTTCCTGTCAAAATGACTGAGGTTCGGGAGTGTACAGAATGGATCCTGTGCAAGCTAGAGACATCAAAATCACAGGGGACTTCCCCTGGAGGCTCTTCTACATGCCCTCCAACTTGTTGCTTTGATGTTTTGTAAACATTTTGATTGAGCAGAGACAGCCTGTCTGGGAATGTATCTGCTCATGAACCTGCAGGAACCTCCAACAACAACTTTAAAGTTTGTTGAAAGTTCATGCACAGCACTCTGCCATGAACTTGACCTTGCGAAACATGAACAGGTCAAAATTCATTATGGATTTTGCTTCATGGTTTGGTTCATGCCCATCCTTATTGGTTAGACTCCAAAACTGAAAAGAGCTAGGCGGGGGATGGGGAATGTCACTAGGGAGTGAAACTGTTAAATGCAAGAGAAACTGAGTTCCCCTTTGTCCTTGTGATCCTTTTCTGCAAGTACTACTACTCAAATTTCCTACTATCTTGGCAAATGTGGTATTAAGACTTCAGTTTGCTGCTATAGCTTCCTGTTCTATGCGTAGCTTTGTTTAACATGATCCTTTATGTATGCAATAGAGATTTTGCTTCCAAGCAATAGTTATTTTGCTTCCAAGTGTCATATGGGCACAATTTGACAGAATATCACATTAATTACTTAGAAACATCATTTGCATCAACATCATGACACAACCTCTCAGTTACTTACTTGAAAAGAAAGAAAATACAAAATGACATTTGTATTGAATTGTCCCAAGCCTCCTGAAAATATCTATGAAAGCATTCTCATTATTGTGATAATTAAAGAAAATTGGCATGACTTGCTAAGAAGAGCAACCAGAATACTAATATGTGATGCTGGTGATGTCTTTGAAATGATATGTCCTAGCCCTTTTTTCTTACCAAAAAAGTATTCTGTGGAAAGAGAAGGCAGGTCAGGTATTGTCATTAATATACAGGGAGAGGAAGGTAGAGAGGAGCGTACTGCAGAATCAGCATCTTAAAAGGCACAGCATGATTCAAAATCTTGCAGTGATGCCATGTCGACTTTTCCTGCAGATGTCTGACACAATACGAGACTTCAGTTATTCACCACTATGTTTAAATTATACATTGCACAGCAAGGAAGTGGGAAAGGGAGGAACAGATTTCACAGCATTCTACCATGTAAGCTCCCAAATCAGTCCGTGCCCTTTAATTCTTCCACTGAAGAAGTTCTCCTATGTCCTCTCCTTTTCACAATATGAGTGTTTCTAGATAAGAGCAAAATAAAGGGTTTTTTTTTAAATGAATTGTGTGACTGTGTGTGTGTATAAAACTTTAACTTTTGATGATAAATCTTTATCAACAACCCCCAAAAGTAATAAACTAAAATATTTCTGCATGAAAAAGAAGACAAGAATAGGGAAATGAACAGAGGGGAGAACTAAGTTTGAGATCCAAGATGGCGTCTACTAGGAGGCTGAGGTAAAATGATACTCTTGTTAATAAGATTATTGCATTGTATTACCTACAAGTGAATACTTGCTGGAAGAAATGAGCAGAGAAAGGCTCATTTTACCAAATTAAATGAGAAATCATCACTAACTATCAGTATAAAATAAAGATAGTATCATACAACTATACAAGATCAGTCCCAGCAAACAATACAAACAATACAATGGGATGGATCCTATCTCTTTCTTTCACCAAGTCTTCCTTCAGTGGAGGAAGCCTTTCTCTATCAAAATAAGACTTTGCAGAAAGGAAGTATAAGATTCAATTCGATGTGTTCTTTCAACTGTTAGCTCTCTCCTATACTCTGTTCAAATATAGTTCTATCCTAGCATAAGCTCTGTGTAGTTCTTTCTTCACATTCTCCAGTCCTTATACATAGGACATATTTCAAGGGTTCAGAGTGTGCCATGTGTATTTTCCTGCCCAGAGTTAGCTCTCTTCTCTCATGTGCAGGAGTGCACGTGTGTGCACACACATGCACATATACACATTTACTGGTCAAACAAGCAATTCAGCAGCTAGGAACATGTATATTGAATCCTTTTATAAATGGTAAAATTGCACTGATCTTTGATAGAAGTGGGTCTCCTAAGATCTTATCTAGTTTTGCCCTCTCTCAGATGAGATACAGATTTATTTTCCAAAGTGTAAGAGAAGGAAAGATTTTACATGTTTTCAATAGTACACCTGTCTTTGGGGTTTATGTGCAATGACCTTGGCATGTCCCATAACTAAGAAGACACAACAGGAGGACCCCAAGGACTCAGAGGGAAAGGGGAACCTAATTGTCCTTCTTTCTTCTGCCATTCTCCTAGTCACTGTTACCTTTGTCTCCTGTTCCCATCACCATGGCCTCCCCCATCACATCCTCTCTCCTGTTACTTGTTGTGGCTGAACAGCCCCAGTCAGTGGGGCTCTTTTGCCACACTGACCGTTACCTTTCCTCACCTGATGGCAACTGCCTACCTTGTTTGACGTGCTATCACTGTATCCTTCTTCTCCTCTTGTCGTGGCTGCTTCCACCAGATCTCTGGGTGGATACCTTATTGCTCACTTAGGTTGATCCAAAAATCCACCATGCTAACCAAACTTTGGCTGTAGTCTTTTTTCCCAGACATTGTGACTAAATTCTGGGGAGTATTTATATTCCTTTAAAAATAAGTGTAAATTTTTCTGCAGACCTCAATACCTGAATTTGTAGACCCCTAAAGAGTTGGCCTTGGCTTGCTCTGTTGCATGTATTTTGCTGTCGCCATGAAGTCCAGACTTTGGCTATTCAATACAGCAGTTGCTGCGTAGTGTTGACTTCATTATCATGCCTGATCACCCATGATGTGGCCGATATACTTCAGGCCCATGAAATACTGTCCAGAGAATAGTGACATGACATCTAAGAATACAGATGTTGACCATCCCTGGTACAGAATAAATCTAAAAATTTTAAAACAGAGTAAAAGATTTGAAGTACCTTGAAAAACCAATCCACAAAAATACTCTCAGTGAATGCTAACTGACATCAAAGCTACTGAAACCATTTGAAGTACACTAATGTTCCTAATGTGAACAAAACCTCTGTTTCCAAGCATGAATTGTCAAAACTGCAATCCAATATCCATGTTAATTATTATGATTTAATTATGGTATCTTTCTTAATGCTGGTCTATTTAGAAATCATTCTTCTGTGTAACCACAAGAAACATTATTAGTACACATCAAAGAACACAGTAAAACTCTAAATGAATGTTAATGACCCATGCAAACCAAAATAACATATACAATTACATGAAGTAGTAGGCTTACTCATTAATTCCATTTAGTGCTTGATTACAGTTGGGCTTTGATTAGTTACTCCCACAACCACACTATGTTGATCTTCATGGCTAACTATAGAAATTCTGGAAATCAGTTCATAACAATTTTAAAAATTACAGAAATAGAGACTATATTATCAACACTGAGAGACTGGCAGTGCAGTCATCATCAGAGTTACACCCTTCAACAGACTTTGAAGGATATAACTGTGTTTAGGATTGCTTTGTGAGTTTAGGCAATTTAACATAGTCAGCAAAAAGGTACAGTGTTGATTTTCATCTGAAGAAGAACTGAATTAACTTGTTTGGCTTCTTAAGAAGTCATGTGAGTTGGTTGCATTTTCACAGGAGTCCAGCTCCCTCCTGCTCATGGTGGAGCAATGTCTTCTGCTGCAAACCAGGGACTGCAGTCTTCCAAAGGAAAAACTCCTGTTGCCATATTCTGGCTTTTTTTATATATTAGAGAGAGGCTGAAAAATGTTAGAGAATATAGAAAATGCCTCAAACCAACTGCTAGAAAGATCTGCATTGATTTTATTTATTATTTATTTAATTCCACTTACCGTATACCCCGCCCTCCCCGCATGCGGGCTCAGGGCGGCTTACAACTATAAGGTACAACGTGCAGTAAAATACAATAAAACAGTTAAAACAGTTAACCCATGAAGTGGCCGATGGCAATTTGACATAGATCAGCTCTTCAGACTTGCACACATGCCTTGGCCTGTAAGTTCAACCTAAATGAAAGATCAGCACCTGTGGGGAAACATGTTAATGGATACAGTTTTAAATTCAGATCAGTAAACTGCTTACATGGCTGAGGTATACTTTAATTGGGATGAGGATCTTAATTGTGAGCAGGATGATATGGGAATAGGCAACTTTCAAATACTTTGATCTGAAACTATTTAAGAACTGAAGATGTCCAGAAACAAATATGCATCTCAGGCAGATTTTTAAGTACAGGGTTAATATATCCCTTTTATCCAACTCCAAACAACAGTCTGGCCACAACATTTTATTAACTGAAGCTTTAGTATAGTTTTTGAAGGCAATCCTACATTGAGTGCATTATATAATCTAGCCTGGATGTGTTCAGAGCATGTATTACTATGAAAAAATCTCCTAATCTGAGCTCGCCCCCCCCCCTTTAAAATACCATCCAAGTTGGTGAGGCACCTTTGGATTATGGCATAGGAAAGGGAGAAGACCTTTTTCCCACACACCATTGTCTTGACCTGAAATGGCTCTGCAAAATGTAATTTGCTCTGTCTGGGAAAACATACACACTTCACATGTTGCTTTATCTTTGCCACAATGGAACAAATAATAGCTCCATGGGACCATTTCAGTTGGGTAAATGGCATGGAGAGAAAAGTTTATTCCTCCTTCATGCCACAATCCCAGTCCATAGCAGGTTCACACACAGCTACTATTCAGAAAAAAATTCTTGGAAGTTTCAGCCACAGATCTCCCAGCATCAAGCTAGGTCAGTTGGTCCTTAACTTGGCTTTTTATTCACTGTTTTATTGCTATCATATTTAGGATTTTTATTCCTTTCCAACACATACCTATAAAAACACTGGAGATTCTAAGCAGCATTAATTATTTGTATTTGGGGAGGTGCAAATAATACAAAATAGAAATGGACAATCTTTGTGGTTGGTAGCCCAAGCGACTGGGGAGTAGGGGGTCGTCTTGTCCTAGGCTAACACCATTATGATGAAAGAAGACAGTGTCCTTTAGTTACACCACAGATATCTAAAGATGAAGTCTGGGGAAAAATAGTCAATCAATTTATTTAGCTCACATGACCAATGATCTCAAGCACAGAATACAACAAACATGTAAAATATCAATATAAGAGTTTAAAACTGTTAACATTTCAAATTCAATTAAAATATAAACTGTATAAAGGTTTAAAATATAAAATTATAAGACATTTCAGTCATAAAATTGAAAAAAATGAAAAAACAATTAGAACCAAAAAGCGCACACCTCCTCTTAGCAGCAATTATTTACACTTCATGCTATTATAATAGCTAAGTATTTTGCTACTGAAGTGGTGATTGTCGGATCAGTATCCGTCAGCAGATAAGAGACCACCCATGGCTCCAGTGGAAGATGGTATTTAGATAAAATTGGATATACCCAATATGACCTAAGAGTTAACCAATGAGAACAAAACAAAAGGAGATGTGTCAGTGTCTCAATCTCACCAGAAGCGTAGGTACAAAGCCTGTCTGAATACGGAGTTCGTGAGAAACATCCCGTTAATTCTGCAGATGATACAGCATTTAATCTTGCAAGAGTAAAAGCAAATCTATGACTGGGGTTGGTAAAATGGCTTAGATATGATGGAAGGGTCAACAAAGGAGGAATTCCCAGAGCTAGAGGAGAACATACACGCCTGGCATGTGCAGCGGTACTAGCCCTATCCCAATTACTTGCTTTCGATCTGATCTGTCGCTTCTTGCTGAGATATATTCTTGAGTGTTGATATCGGGAGGCCAAGGAGGTTCAGTTTCCTGTCTATTTGATTTAACCAGGCATTTCTATAATTATCCTCCTTTAGTCTGTACTAGGGGAGGTTGATTATGCTTGGGGTGAAAACTGTCCCCAAGATCAAAGGCCATCTAAGGTGGATCAAGAATCAACATTGGTGAGTCAACAGGGACAGGACTATAGCCCTCAATCAAACCCTTGGAGGGGGAGGTCTGACTAATTTTCCTCAATGAGGTTACTAGAGTTTGAAGGTGATTTAATAATTCCTCCTGTTCTACCAGTGGCAGGGAACCAAACGAAGACAAGAGATTAGCTTCAATCTCTTCTCCCGACCCCTCAAGATTTACATTAACTAGTCCCTGCAGAGGTTAAAAGCTAAGAGGAGCTTGTTGTTCCCTGCAAGGGGGGGGGCACTCAGGGACTCTTGGAACCTTTAAATCAGTCTCCGTCATGGGACGGGGTAGATTTGGTAATATTGGCTGGTCGAGCAACAACGAGGAGTTTAAGAGATCAGCTACCTCCATTGGAGTTGGATTTGGGTCGCGCTTATCCCTAGAAAGGGCTTGAGGAACTAACTTTTGGATTAAATTATTTTTAAAATGCCTTTGAAGCTTAATCCCAAATTTGACATAACTAGAAGCATGCGCATACATATAAATTGGTATTCGGTTTGAGCGGGGGGAAATAAAATTTGACAAGTACCTTGGTTTACTTGGATGAGCCATCTGTTGGATAGATTCTGGGGTGGTCTGTTTCAGTGTCCTACCTCCTCTTCCTCTTACTAGTTAGAAGAAGCAGTGAGGGTCTCTTACTCCTAAAATCTGCATCATCTGCATATCACGCTGTGGCCTGGATCAGCTAAACACATTTGACAACATTCTCTTTTGGGGGACTTTGGAAGACTTTAAAGGGCCCAAGTATACACTACACTATCCTCAGGCCCTCTCTCGGTCCACCAGGAGGACTTTTGATCAGACATGCCTTGAGACATTCAGAACATGCTGACCAGGCTTGCAGGGACCTGATTCAGATCAGGGCTGCCATGCACAAGGGGGGGGGGGCATGGAAACATCCCCACACACTGTTTTCCTGGCCAGAGAAAGCACTGGGAAGCCATTATTTGCCCTGCTGCAGAAATTTTACATGGTTTCAAATAGGGTTCTCCATTGGAGTTAACAGTAGCTCCTGTTGGCTATTTCAAGTAGGAAAATGGTGTAGGCAGGTGGGGGGAATGCTTAAGCCCCCCCTCTCCCCCCCATGCAACAATCCTGATCCAGACTGGGACTCTGCATGCCTGGGAACTGAGTTCTCAGAATGGAACTTGCATGGCACATCCGATTGAAAGTTCATAAAATCATAGAATCACAGAGTTGAAAAGGATCTCCAGGGTCATCTAGTCCAACTCCCTACACAATGCAGGAACTTCACAAATACCTCCCCCTCCACACTCACAGTAGCTGTTCCATGCCCAGAAGATGACAAAAAACCTCCAGGATTGCTTCCTGACCCCAAAGTGGCAATCAGAATTTCCATGGACATGTAATGAAGGGCCACAAGAACTAAGCACTGAGGCAACCTGAAAAGTACTGGGTTCGCCGCATGGAAGACTCGAACGACGACATACTGTAGCACGCGTTTATTGTACTTCACACAAACAAAGACTGACTCTAACGGCCAACAGGGCCAACTATATACATATCCACCAGCAACCCCCCCACACACACTCCCATTGGAGGGTTTGAATGTTCCGCCAAGGTGGCTATTGGTTGGGGCTAGGGAATCCAGGATCCGAAGTTTCCATTGTTCTCGGATCCAAGCTCTGGCTTTTCCGCGGACCCCTGGTGGTGGTCCACGTACATAACACAACCCTTCCTGCCCTCCCTCTCATGATCTGCCTAAGTTCACAGAATCCACATTGCTGTCAGATGGCCATCTTGCCTCTGTTTGAAAACCTCCAAAGAAGGAGAGCCCACCACTTCCTGAGGAAGCCTGTTCCACTGAGGAACCGTTCTAACTGTCAGGAAGTTCTTCCTAATGTTTATCCAAAAACTCTTCTGATTTAATTTCAACCCGTTGGTTCTGGTCCAACCTTCTGGGGCAACAGAAAACAACTCCACACCATCCTCTATATAAAAGCCCTTCAAATACTTGAAGATGGTTATCATATCACCTCTCAGTTGTCTCGTCTCCAGGCTAAACATACCCAGCTCCTCAACTTCACCATCTTTGTTGCTCTCATCTGGACACATTCCAGCTTGTCTATATCCTTCTTAAATTATGGTGCCCAAAACTGAACACAATACTCTAGGTGAGGTCTAACCAGAGCAAAGTGGTACCATCACTTTGCGTGATCTGGATACTATATTTCTGTTGATACAGCCCAAAATCACATTTGCCTTTTTAGCAACCGCATCACACTGCTGACTCATGTTCAGTTGTCTCATGGCAGACCTGGGGAGCACAAAAGGATAATATAACACATAGTTAGACCCCAAGAGATAACAGGGTGAGGTTTGCATTAAACAATCCAATACTGTATACAAAATAGATTTAAGAATGTCTGTCATGGATTTTCCCTTTAATAGGGCAAAGAGATTTTTTTTTGCTTCTGAATTACCCTGCTGCAAGCTTTATTCAAGTGTCAGTGGTTTCATCATACATACATATGCTTGGAGACACTATCAGACAGGCATGATGCTAGCTTTCCTTTATTTTGTGGATGGCATTTAAGATTTGTCAATCACACTGACTTTCAGCATGACATTCTACTTGCTGTTTGTTTGCTTGACTGAAATGCAATTCTTCAGGGTTGGAAATAAACTGCCTAAATCTTTTAAAAATGAGGTAGCTGATAGCAGAAAACAGTTTAGAAGATGATGCTTCTGAGGCATTAAACAATGGCTTGGGGAGAGCTTCATTGTTGTTTCTGAATCCTGTTTGCTTTCTTTTGAGAAGTGTCCCTTACTCCATTTAGCAAGGGTTTGGCTTACTTCTGGAGTACCATCTGAATCACATACATACATGCAGGGGTCATTTCATAGAAAAAGAGGTGCAGGAGCTCATTAGCATAACTCATTAGCATAACTCATTTGCATATGCCATACCCCCTGACATCACCAGAAGTGTGTCAGAAGGCAACACCCACCGCTCAGGCTCCACTGAACCGTTTTGGATTGCTAGCTATTGGGAAGGGGGGGGGACATGCAGATCTGTCCTCGCAGAGGAGGGAGAGCTATACCTGAATAAAACCTGGTCTTAAAAGTGCCACTGGACTGTTTTGGACCAGGGGGCCAGGGAGGGGCCTCTGCAATTTACCTGGCTGCTTCTTGCTCTGACTGAGGGCTGCTGGGAGCAGGGAGTGGGGCTTGTTGCATGTGCCCGCCCCCTGGGCTCTTTACTGCTGGAGCTCCGCTCCTGTGCGCTCCTGCAGGAAATGACCCCTGCATATATGATAGCTTATATCAGGCAATAACATAAATCTTTTCTCCCTCTCTCTAGTACACTGATATTCCACTTTTACTCTGAGGAGTTCAGTGGGGTGTACAGGGGTTCCTTCCTTCCTCAGTGTATCCTCACAGCAGCATTTTGAGGCACACTGAGAGTATATGAAAGGCCAGCAAGCTTAGCAAGCTATATGGAAGCATGGAGATTTGAACCCAGGCATCCCAGACCCTATAACCATTATATCACACTGGTTTTCTATCTAGCCCAGTGCTATCTACTCTGACTGGAAGTAGCTCTCCAAAGGTTCAAGAAAAGGCTTTGGCTATGGTTTCCAGCCCTGTTCTGGCAACCCCCAGGAGCTTTTTGGGATAGAGCATGGGGAGAAGGAGATGTACCCCACCCCATGCTGCTCTAGGAATTTCCCAATCTCTACAATAAAGACTATAGAGCATTGCAGCCATAGTAGTAAAAATGTTGCCTCTGCAGTCTCATTCTCCTCCTGCCAGTTTCTCCTTCTGTGGGAGTGGGCAAAAGCAGATGAGAGCCAGCAGGGTCAGGAGGCTGCCCACCTTGGCAGGCAACTTGATATGCCTAGGATCAGGGGTCATTTCGAAGAAAAAGAGCTGCAGTAGCTCATTAGCATAACTTATTAGCATATGCCACACACCCTGACATCACCGGAAGTGTGCACCAGCCCCTCTGACAGGCAGAAGCACCTGGGATCCATTCTTTCCCCCCTCTCCCTTCTCTTCGCCTCCAAGTTCGGTGAAGGAAAAGGGGAGGGGGAAGGATCTCAGGCGCTTTTGCCTGACAGAGGTGCTGGTGTGCCCACAGCCAGCCTGGGTGAATTATAGAATCATAGACTCATAGAGTGGGAAGGGACCTCCAGGGTCATCTCGTCCAACCCCCTGCACAATGCAGGAAATTCACCAATACCCCCCCCCCACCCCAGTGACCCCTGTTCCACGCCCAGAATATGATTTAAAAAAAACCCTCCAGGATCACTAGGGGCCAAATTGCCTGGAGAAAAATTGCTTCCTGGCCCCAAAGTGGTGATCAGCATTTCCCTGGGCATGTAAGAAAGGGCCAGAAGAACTAAGCACTGATGCAACCCTTCCTGCTCTACCTCTCGTGATTTGTCTAAGTTCACACAATCAGCATTATGATCCTTTTAAAGTTGAAAGCATTATATAAATGCAAAGGAGTATTTGAAAGATTATCTGTAAGACACAAGACCAGGATGCATCTCACTTCTGGCAACCACTTGGAGAGACCCTATCACTCAGCTTCCATTGCCCCACACACACCCCACAGTGGAATAAGGACATAATATCAGGCCATAGCACATTGCAATAAAGCCCCTACAACTGTATACAGAAATACTGAGCTTCCCTACCATTTGCCACAACTAGCCCACCACACAGCCAGGATCAAGACTCCTAAGTGGACCAACAGACAGGCATACACTCGTTTGAGAAACTGAGTATTACATTACAACACCTCTGGAACATTACAGATCAGTAGAGGGAGCACTGCACAGTGGTCAGAGTTGCAGATTGATGTGGGGAGACCCAGGTTTGTATTCCCACTCTGCTGGCTGAGTGACCCCGGGCCAAATCTCCCCTTCTCTACCTAACCTACCCCACAGGGTTGTTGTGAGGATCATGGGCAGGGTCCCCAGCTTCCCTGGCAGGAACACTATGTTAAGAAATCTCTCACAATTATGCAGCCAGCTGCTCCAGCTGCTCCACCACCTTCCCTTCCCTTGGTTTGCTTAGGGAACCCAAGCAAACCGGCTGCTGGAGGGAAGGAGAGGCGGTTTAAACCACCTTCCCTTTCCTTGGCTTGCTCAGGATCCCCGCAGCTGCAGAGAGCCTGAGAAAGCCAGCTGCTGGAGCGATGTGCATTTGGTTGGTCTGAATGCACCCCCGAAAATAGTCCATTCGAGCCCCTTTCAGGCTGCTACGGGCCGCATAAGATTCTCTGATCTGAATCAGCTTTCCGCAGTTCGGCCCCATTATATCCTATGGGCCATTGAAGTCAATGGCGAAAACATAGGGTATATTCTGGGGGCTGTAGGGGAGGGGGTTTGAGGGAGAGGCTCCAAAATCGCAGGGTAGCTGCTGGAGCCTCTCCTCAAGGTACCAACCAAGATTGAAGAACATTGAACCAGGGGGTCCAATTCTACGGGGCCCCAAACAGGTTGCCCCCATCCCCTCCATTGTTCTCTAATATCAGCCAACATGTTCTGTCTGTATTAGACCTTTGAGGAAGGCCTGTAAAGGCCGAAACGCGTTAGGTCTATCTTATTAGCCCTTGTATGTTTTTATATTTGTATATGAGGTATGAATGGGCCCTTGTTTGTTATTTTAATTTATGTTGAATAAATACATGTATATTTTTGTATGTTTCATAATTAGATTTTTAGAGTTGGCCCTCTTCTATTCTTGACTAACCTTTTTAGGTTCTAAATTCTAGGTTTAGGTTCAGTTTTTTCCCCTTTTTTCTTCTTTGCCTTTCTTTTTGGCCAGCGAACTACGCCCCACACCACAACAGGGTGCAGCCCGGCAGAGCTCCTCCTAGGCCACCACCTGATGACCCAGCTGGACTGCCTTCACCCAGACCGTGCTCCTGAAGAGGCACCGAACACTGAGCCCCACGAGGCGGCCAGGGGATTCATTCCAGAGGATCCCGTGCACACCAGGAACTATGCACGGGGTCCAGCCTGGATTCCGGCTTGAGTGGTAAGGATCAAGGGCCCCTGAACTTACAAGGTCTCCAGTGAGGATGGGCAGATCCTACACTGCCATATTGATCAGCTGCACCGACAGACGCTGCGATTGGACCCAGAAGAGTATGAGGCCCCTGACGCCCCGGAAGCCACACCACCACCACTGCAGCCAAACAGGTTCAGTTTTTTCCCCTTTTTTCTTCTTTGCCTTTCTTTTTGGCCAGCGAACTACGCCCCACACCACAACAGGGTGCAGCCCGGCAGAGCTCCTCCTAGGCCACCACCTGATGACCCAGCTGGACTGCCTTCACCCAGACCGTGCTCCTGAAGAGGCACCGAACACTGAGCCCCACGAGGCGGCCAGGGGATTCATTCCAGAGGATCCCGTGCACACCAGGAACTATGCACGGGGTCCAGCCTGGATTCCGGCTTGAGTGGTAAGGATCAAGGGCCCCTGAACTTACAAGGTCTCCAGTGAGGATGGGCAGATCCTACACTGCCATATTGATCAGCTGCACCGACAGACGCTGCGATTGGACCCAGAAGAGTATGAGGCCCCTGACGCCCCGGAAGCCACACCACCACCACTGCAGCCAAACCCGCCAGTGACACCTGCAGCAGCACCCATTCACCTCCCATCTGGCAACCCCGAGGACAACCTCCCAGCTATGAATAGGGTGCCATCACCGGACCCCGCTACGCCGCCCCCGGCCAGCACTCCACCAGGTGCCTCGGCAGCAGCTCCAGCCACGGTTCCCGAACTTCGCCACTTCACCCGCACCAGGAAAGCACCGACATACCTCAAGGACTTTATTTGTGGGTGTGTTGCAGACCAGGGAGGAAGGGTGTAATATATCCAGTCCTGACCGCATGGCTGATGGGGGCTCCACGCGGTCCTGCGAAACTTCTGAGCCTTGCTCCAGGAAACAATGGACTAAGCAGATCCTAGCCCGCACCAATCGGAGGGCTAGGCTCCCGGCCGAGAGCCCATGGAACTCTCAGCCACTGTAAATAGCCTATTACCCCTATGGAACCCTGAGTGATAACCATACTGCTAGCGGATGAGGACCCTGAAATGACTCACTTATTGGCAAAATATATTTCAATAGTGTTATTTTTAAAGCGGCATTGAAATTTTATAAGTAGTTTTATGTATATAATTTTAAAATTTTAAAACTAATTTCCATATTATCATGGGATTTTATAGAATTCATTGAAGTTTATAAAATGTGGTCTGATAATACTGTTTGAGAGTATGTTTTCTAGCTTCTATTGTAAAGATGTTTGGTCTAAATTATCTTGTAATTATATGTAATGCATTTTATAGTTGCTGTTTGTATGTTTGGCTTAAGACCTTGGGTCAATGAAGCTAATAAATGAAATGGAAATGGAAATAGCCTATTACGGTGTGTGGGGGTGTGTGTGTTTTGGGTGGTGGTTTCACTGAGAATATAAGCCGGCCTGCGAGCTGGCTAAAATTGTCTTGTTCCGCACTAATAAAAGTATGAGAGCTGTAATCACTTGTTAGTCTCAGTACTTTTCAAAAATACCCAAGCAAAATTCAACATAGAGCAGGGATGCCAGGTCTCCCACTTCAGTGAGACACCTCCCACACCCACCATCCATTTCTCTGGCTGCTCAGCTGGGCAGCAGGAGAAAACTGGGGAGAAAATGCTGGGGTGACTGATGGCTCTGCAATGATGTCACTTCCACCATGATCTGGCCCAACAGGTGCAGCACAGGCTGCCAGCCTGGCACTGCATCTTTGCTGGACTATCTAGGTCTGAGCCCTCTATGCCTGCCTCTCTTGCCAGGTTGAAGCACATCATGGTGGGCTTGTGGGCAGAGTCCTGGACTGGTGCTTAGTTGCCTCAGGATTGGGGAGACAGAGAGAAGTTCTGTCAGAGGAGTGCCTACTGCAGGCTCCTCAGGGGCACGTTCTGGAGGATCTCCCACTGCAGGTTCCACAGGGCAACAAAACCTACAAATATTTGTCTAAAAATATTTGATATCAGGGAATAAATCTGATATGCAGAATCTCATGAATGAATGAAATAAGGAGCGAGATCGTCTTATTTTGGCAAGGCAATGGGATATGGCCTTAAAGTTTATAACCAACTCTCCATGGATCTTAAGTTGCAACTTATTCAGAAAATAATTATGTTCAGGATATACTGGACACCACAGCAACTCTGTCTTACTCTTGGTGTAACTCACAGGAGCCATCCCTTAAACATATGTTTGGAGCACATCCAGTCATTCAGTTTATTCTGGGAAGAAGCTATTACTTATATCAATTTTGTATTAGAATGTTCATTGATTTCTGAGTATGCCTTATTTTTAAACTATCTGCCCATCTCTTGGAGGCTAAGTGATGGTCAACAAAAATAGACCCTCCTTGACCTTACGACAGCTAAAAGACTCATATTACAACTTTTGAATGATAAATGCTTACCTCTGGTGAATCAATGGCTTGAAGACATTAGAATTCTATCAGTATGGACTTCTTTTTAGATATTTGAAAACCGTTTACAGAAATTTATATGTAGATCTGCCACTACTTTTGCTATATTTTTGTCTTTACTCTATGTATACCCTTTTCCTTCTTTTAAAACAAATTCTACTTAGTTGTTGGGTTTTGAGTTCTTTCTCCTAATTTTTTTCTCAGCAGATGGACCCGGGGCATCTGCCATGCAAGGGTCTTCTGGAGTTTCCTGCTATCCCCCAGGCCATGTCTCTGGCACCACAGACTCCTCAGAGTTAGAGTCTCAAGTCAGCTCAGTAGAGGTCATGACACCACTGGTAATTCTTCCACTGGTTGCCAGCCTCATGATGGCAAGCCTAATATTAAGCTGCACAAGCAATAAAATTGTGGCAGAAATGTCAAGAAAACTGCAGTTCCTAAAGGCTACATTACCAGTAAGAAAGCAAAAAGACAAAACAGTACATGGTCTTAAGCACCAAAGGCTTGGTGAACAGGACAGATTTTCCAAAAGGGTACAAAGATGTACACAGGAGATCATTTCTCAGGATAGACTCTTAGACTACAACCTCCATATCTCTCCTCATATATCCAGCTATAGTCTTTACCTTGCCCCCTTCTGGTTCTTCTTTCATTAAAAGTGGTCAGCCTGACATCTTTTTTGGTGATGGCTCCAACATCTTTTTTGGTGATGGCTCCAACATTATGGCACGGGGCTCCCTCAGAAGGCAAGGGGAGGGCCATGCTCTTAGGAGGTTCTATAAGGCTGATTTCTTCACCAGAACTTTTTAGTGGAGTGTAAGTTGCAGGCATTTTATTGCATTAGGCTTTACTTGGTTTTATTCAGTTGAGGTAGGGAAGTGGGGTGTTATTGTTGGATGTTCTAATTCTCTATTGTTAGCAACCTTGAGCTATGAGGAAAGGCAGAATATACATGCTTAAATTAATAAAGGTGTGAGCAACCACAGAAAAGGGCCTCTGATGTGGGGAAGTATTCAGACAATGGTACTCACTACTGTAGTCTGAAGTGGTTCTATCCATTTTAACACATCTGAATTCTTTCACCTTGCTGTGCTGCATGTGGAGACCAGGACTCATTCAGGTCTCCTGATGCCTCTATCCAGGATTTACAGGCTGATTTTTCTTGAAGAAGATTAAGGAAAAATAATGCAGAAACATCTTGCACCTATGTCATTTGGCTTTTTCAATGTTTCATGTTACAGTGATCTACTCTTTATATGTGGCTTGTCTTCGGTGAGTAAAATAATAGTATTATAGGCCTGTCATAAACTAGCAGATTAAATTTAAGTATGTCATGCTACAGATCTATGGTCTCCCTTCACCCCGAAAAACAGTATGTCGGACTATTTTCTTTTGACTTTGGCACACTTTGTCAGCATTCTTTTATTATAAAAATCCTATCTCTATCCCTTATAGAAATTTTAAAGTCATTTCACAGTTCAGTGGAACCCTAAACAGAGCTATCTTCGTGTAATGAAGCAGAAAACGACTGCTTCTTAACAAGACTGCTCTATGGAGGCAAACAGCTCATAAATATCCCATCTGCCAGCAAAGGCTTCTATCTGAGTGGCTTTCAAATCTAAATGCTACATTTCCTGATTCTTTACAGAAACAGCTGAAGAGATGAAAAGACATGCACATAAGCTTGCCCTCTTACAAGAAACACATTTATTTTATAATGCATTGATGCTAATCATCCATACAGATACAATGTAGTTGCCGTTGATCTTGTGGTCTTATTCATCTCAGTGAGACCATTCCAATCAAAATAGTGCTTGAATCTCTGCAGAAGCTGTGCTAAGGACCAGAATCATGGGGGATGCAACTGCTTTTGTCAAATAATAAAAAGGTATCACATTGTACTAGAAAGACTGTTTCAGATTACTCAAGAGCTACCCATTGTATGCAGTGGTTTGTAAAAGCAATGGATAAGGTTCCATATAAAAGAGAAAATGGTTCTCTTTTTGGATAAGAGATTTCATTATTTCATTATTTCATATCATTATCAGATTTTATTCTGGACTTCCTCCAAGGAGCTCAAGGCAACATACACAATTTCTTCTCTGCCCATTTAATCCTCATAACAATCCTGTGAGGTAGGTTAGGTTTATGAAAGGAGAACTGAAAGGCACACCATTCATTTAGCAGGGCCACACTGAAAGTTTACTACCATATGCAAATATTTCTAGGTATGCAATGAACTCAATTTCCATGTCAACAAAGGCATAATTCACTTCTATAGTAGTCTCCTTCAGAAATGTTTACTTCATAATGTTTTAATTGTTCTAATGTTTTATGTGCACTGCCTTGGGGACTCTGATCGGGTGGGAAAGTGGCATAAAATGTTTTAAATAAATAAAATTTAATCTTGCCCGTGTATGTTCCATTTACCATACACAACAATCAGAATCCAATCTTATATCCAAAACAAATGCAATTTATGTATCTAGGAACAGTGTTTTTGTTTAAACCAACCTTTTTTCAAGAAAGGAGGAATAATGCTCATGTCACAATTCTGGCAACCATAAATGTGGCTGGCAACTAATGTGACCTTACTCTTCAAGTAAAGAGTGTCATTCTAACTGTTAATGTGACATGTTCATATACCACATTGCACAGTAAATACTGAAGCTGGCACCACCATGCAATTCTCTGCCTTCCAAAGTGCAAATCTGTCATAAATGTGGTTGTTTTTATCACGTAGTTGGTAGCTGAATGTGTCACAAATAATCAACTATTTCTTTTGCATGAAATCTATGCTGATTTACTCTATTTTTGTGGCTATCAATCTTTCTGTGAATATCTGGTTCAGTGATAAGGCATTCTTGGATAAGAGTATAGTTTATCTTTTGACAGCATGTGTTCGCACATAACTGCTGAGTGATTCATAAAGCTTCCTCACTGTAGGAGGAAGTTGTGAAGCTGGAAGAGAAACTACAAAAATTGTTTCTTTTCTACAGATCTGGAAGACCTAGGTTAAGGAAGTGCAGATTGACATTGCTGTGGCTTAGATAAGCGTATTCAATACAACAATCAAAATCCAGACTCCAGCAAAGTATAGTGGGTCCAGAAATGCCCCCCATTTTTTTAGGCGGCAGGCTATAGAAATTCTAACGGCCACATGGATGACTGAGGGTCAGGTCACATGGACATTTAGTGCGGGCTTCGCTGCTGATCCCTCATGCATTAAAGTTTCCTGTTCATATTGGCAAATCCGCCTCCCGCACCGAAGCGGGCGGAGTCCCGCGGTTTTCGCTCTTTTTATCCGCGTTTTCTGACACCCGTTGGAACAGGTGTTTTTCTGATATCTCGCGCTTTGTATCTGCGGTTTGGGTATCTGGACAGCAATCTGCCGTGACCACGCTACCCTCCCACCCCCCCTTTTTTGTGTGTGTTTCCGGTTTAAGTTATGCGCATGTGCAAACAGGCACTAGCTTTTATTTTGGTCTTTTTTAGTTTGTATGTACGCCCAAGTGCATGGGAAGACAAGCGCATGCACAGGTTGTTGGGGTTTTTTAAAAAAAACTTGCGCCGCCACAGGGACGGCGCGCTGTGTAATCAGTACTTCGCGCGAGTGAAGCGGAAGACAGAGAAACCGTCTGACCATCTACAAGCGATATAAAATGTCGCGGATAGAAGAACTGCGGGAAAACTAGCAGGGTAAGACGTCTGTGTGACCGCGGCCTGAATCTGCATGAGAAATATTGCTCAGTTTCCTTACAATTAATTGCACAGGTTCCTCTATACATTTGGGATCTCTGCTGTATTTAAACATTGTTTCAGATGTTCAAGAAGGCATGTGACCATTCATCTAAACTGCTTATTTTACACTTCCCATCCACTTTATTGTTGATGTGGGATAACCTATATCTTACATCCATCTCTGTTTCTATGGCCCAGGTGAGTCCATAGAGTCAGTGGCTTCACATGATTACATTAGGGAAGTAAACAGAGATAGTGGTAGGCTCACAATGCAGTAAATTTATGAAGAATAACAGGTTATATGAGCCAGTGTCTTAGTGAAAAGGGCATACATACAAATTTGGTCATTGGGCAATTTTTCAAGTAGTCATGATCATGTCAGTTGTGGGAGTTGCATGCTAAACCAATCAATGCCTCAAGCCCCATTTATTCCGAAAGGATATCAGTTCAGAGGTGCTGGTCACAAGAACTTAGTCTTTGTCTATTGGTCTATCACTCATAAATTCATGCAGTCTAATTCTTAATCACTTTACCATGTAAAAAAAAGGAATAAATTTCTGAGCTGCAAAGTCAGATGGAATGGCTCAGTTCTATGCCAGGTTTTTGCTTCTGATTTGATATGCAGAATGTCCTATTTGTCCTCCTAAGACAAAATGGTTTCAGATCAAGCTTTACAAAAAAGTGATTGGTCCCAGTCTTTGAAGCTGTGTTTGGGGAACAGAATATTTAATATTTGATCATTTGTTGGGCTTTGAGATGGCACATTAAAATGTGCGCGATAGTGGAGGCTACCCCTCTTTTATGATAATCTATAACATTTTGATGCATAATGTGATGGCTCGGTCATTCGACATTCTAGGAAATGAAACAAAAATTGATAATAACAACCCTGACTCTTGATTTCTGATGCCATCTTACAAAGCGTAGCAGTTTACTGACATTGATTTTTGGAGAGCTCAAAATCCTTGCTCTGGATGATACATTTTTAATAACCTTCTTAGTACTCTTCAAATCTTGTTTGGATTGTATACCTAGAGCTATTCAGTTGGAATGCTGTTGGTAAAATATGCATTAATGACCTGTATATCTGGCATACTTACAGTGCCATCTTAAGCAGAGTTACATTGTTCTAAGTCCACTGAAGTCAATGGACATAAAAGAGTGTAATTCTGCTTAGGATAGCACTGTTAGAATACACTCACAAGATAAGAAGAGAATTAACACATCACAACAACCTTTTATTTTCCTAGCCTAGGTGGGTGGTTATTTTCTCAGGGTTTATTTTCAGATCATAATTGTTTAAATTACAATATCATCTCATCTGAAAGACTTTGAACAAAAAGCCCAGTGAAGCAAAACAATCTATAAATTCTCATCAAAATATTATAGTAGACTAAAATGCCCCCACGTTGACATAAACCCAACAGTACAAACACAATACAAACTCAGCAGCAACATTCAAATGTTTTATGTTCAAATGATATACTGGGTTAGATCTAGCCATCTTTTCCCCTCAATCTTGCCTAATTCCCCTTCTTACCCCAGCCCCCATCTCACATGCCTTTCATGCCATTCAGGTCCCATGATTCCCCAAAAAACCTTTTTGGTGGTCAAAGGAGACCCTTTCCTTCCCTT
The DNA here is from genome assembly GCF_001447785.1 of Gekko japonicus. Classification (NCBI taxonomy): domain Eukaryota; kingdom Metazoa; phylum Chordata; class Lepidosauria; order Squamata; family Gekkonidae; genus Gekko; species Gekko japonicus. The sequence goes on from NW_015160248.1 coordinate 146,143, forward strand.
GTCAGCAGTAGAAATGTTGGTTGGATAGAACAGATTCAATTAATTTGGAGATTTTGAACTGCTCTATGGGGTGTTTCAAGCAGGGATGCTACCAAATTTCACAAGTTTGATGATTCAATTCAAATATTTCCATTTCAATTTTACTTCTTTCCTGTGCAAATGGCATTCTCACATAAATAGCTGTTCTTTTCAGGAGTTACTTGTAAGGTGCTATCATTCAGGAATGTGGTCAGGGCAAACAAAGTATTGATTTATTCAAAACAAACAATGGGGGGGGGGGAGAAAGCAGCATGAGACCCACCAGAATCCTTCATAGCACATGTACTACATCCAGCCCAGAGACGGTCACAAGTGATCTGGCCTGTGATCTGGCCTGAAACTACCCCAGACTATGGTAAAGTAGAGCTATAATAAAACATGGTGTAGACTTCCAAGTATTACACTGCTGAGACTGTACATGAAAATATTTCACAAATATTTCACACAAAGATTGAGAAACTGAAGGCACACACTGCTATAGTTGAAAAGTCTGGATTTTTTGAAAAAGCAGATTTGTGTTTCCTTTCTAATAATTTAAGCTTCTTTCAAAAGAGTGGGCCACTTACAGATGCCATTCCACCAACATTTCTTCCATTTTTTTGCTTTTCGTCAAAGCTGTTATCCCGCACCTTCCCCAAAAAACTCTGCTGCTCAGCTTTTGTTCTCAGCAGCATGTTCCACAAGCTGATTGGTTTTGTTTTCCCATCTGTGGCCTGCTTTGTTATGGATATACAATTTTCTTGGCTCAAAAGTGAAATGTTTTCTGTGATGTCCTGTGAAGCTGTTTTGACGGGACTTCCTGGGATTGGAAAGTTTTCATTTCCTCCCCCACAGAGCATAGTGATGATCGTGTATCAAATGCGGAGAGATCAGGAGAGGTAGGTCTAGGTCTTGGCAGTTTTCACACTTGGCATTTGCATGCTCAAAAGCTTCCATCTGGAATATTATGGGTTAGAATATGAGTTCCTTATGTGCTTATTCTCAATATGAGAAGAAAATTCATATCCATCAGATATTACTCAAAACTATAGTTTGGGAGGACTCGGTAACCCTGGCATATAAAAACTCTTCCTTGTTTAATATTGCCACTGTTTGCTCACTGTTCTGGAATATAAATCAGCCAATTCTTTCAAAGCTAAAAGCATGTACCACTTTTTAAATAAGTACAGTAGTGGAAACATGGAAAAGGAAATCGAAACAATTTACCTTTCACTCCGTAGTTTTAACTTCTAAATCTGCATTCAATAAAATTCCATGTAGTAATCAGTAATTTCATAACTAGTGGAATGGCCTCAAATAAATGGCTGCCTTAAGTTCAGGCAGTTGTAAATAGGACCTGATTAATTGAATCATGGGTGTAAATGAAAGGCTGAGTCACTGTTGTCTATCAGTACAACATCTTCTCTAAGTGCTTTGTGAAGCATAACATTACCAGAAAGTGATGTCACCATGTCAACAACACTCTAGGAATTCCCCCAAATATCTCCAGTAAAGACCATAGAGATTTGGGAAATACCTAGAGAATCGTGGCCATGGCAACCATAAGTGACATAGCCATGTTTTCGAAACCATCCCCCTCTTCATTTTCTCCCACTGCTTAGCAGGCAAGTACAGGCCAGATGAGGGCAGGAGGTTGCCTAGAGTGTAGTCCAGTGAAGAAGAATATCAGTTTTGAGTATAAACGTGGTATCACGGCTCAGGTGGGGTGTCACCTGACGCTGACACCACTCTGGATTTAGGATCCCTTGAGAAGGCCCAGAGCACCCTCCCAAGACCTTCAGACCTGCCTTTTGGCAGAATAATAGGCGTGAGGACCAGGTAGAGTACAACAAGGAAAAGGTTTATTTTATAGGAGGTCAAACAAACAAGGTGCAGGAATAATAACAGTAAGTAGGTGAAAAGAAAAGAAATCAAATGCCCTAATGCATCTAAATATATACTGTTCCTAGCTCACTATCTCAAGTGGCCTTACACTACTCACCCGTCCCTCAGGAAGGCTCTGTTCCCTGGGAAGAAGAACAGCTTTTCCTCTTGTACCTGTTCTTTTATTCCCCAGCCCTCTTCTTCCCTATTGGTCAAAATCGGCACCAAAACTTCCCAAGGCTTTGTAGGCCCAGCCTCCCCTACTTATAGCCAGGTTCCCTGGGCTTAGTAGGCCTCTGGTGGCACAGCCCAGATCATGACATGTGGTATTTGGGATATGGAATGGTAGGGATTCTTCTGATGTACCACAAATCTCCCTTAGAATCTCCCTACCTGAGGTATTAGAGTTGTTCTCACAATTAGTCTTGGTTCTCTAGATATTTGGTTTGAGGAGTCTTCAGTATTCATGCTGACCAGCATGACTCAGGACTTCATGACCATCCTTGCAAAGATGAGGCTGTCCCAGTACATCTTGTACCCCACACACAAGTTGAATTATATGTTTATTTTGGGGTTTTATTCTGGTCAGGTTTAATTTTGTTTGAGTATTGAAGAAATCCTGGTGATTTCTTTGTCATGGGAGCACTCATAGGATTAATCATTACCTGCTAAGTTTAGACTCAAAACCTTCACAAGAGTGTAGTACATATTAGGATGGTTCATCACCAGATACAAATGAACTGGGATGAATTCCTGTTGACTGTCAGGGAGCTTCCAGCTGCCTGGCTGGGGCTGCTGTCCATGTCCTGATCAATTTAGGGAATGACCCAGGAATTTAGTGTGCTATTATGGTCATAGACCAGAAGAATAAAACCCACATTAGCAGAACAGTTATAAGAATATATATACACAACTTCCAGGTTGTGACTCTTCATTTTTGGAAGGCTCCCAGGAGAGCTCCCGAGGAATCACTGAACCTCCAGGTCCCAGCAGGAGATCCGGGGTTCCCGGAATTCCAAAGAGCCTTCCCAAAGGGAGGCTCTTGGCAGAAGGTTTGATCTGGGGGCTCTCGTGTACGGCGGTACAAGAGTAGACCCTAGATCGCCCTGAAGCAGAGACCTGAGAGGGAGCCGAGATGCGATCGACCGCTTCAGGAGCTGTACTCCAACTAAGAATCTCATCCTAAAGCTCTACCTCTGACACCGTGAGTAGCTGAGCAACATTGAGCAACACTGAGTAACACTGAGCAACACTATTTCTGCCATTCTGGATTGTTAAAACTGGTCCATTTAAAGTTTAAAACTCCTGGGCAAAGAGAGGAAGGAAGAGTGGAAGGGTTCTCCCCACCCCATTCCTGGTTCAGCGGCTTGAAAGTGCAACCCAGACTCCACATCACTCATTATTGCTGGAGATAGTTACTAAAGGGCCTGAAAGATTGTGTTTGGTTGATCTATTTTAATTTGGGATTTGGAACGTCACTCAAAGTATGGAGAGATTGGGGGGTTTTTTCTTGCTTGATTGTTGATTCAAGGACAGATGAAGATCTTTTTAAAGAGATGCTTTCCAACTTCCTTCCTACTTTGGCTTTCATAGAGAACTCTGACAGCAACAAGGTTGTTCTGATCTTTATATTAAAAAGAAATCTTCCTATAAGTGGATTATAATTTGGTTGCATATTTGTGGAATTTTTCTTTTTTTTTGTTACTTTCTGGGAGTTATAAATCCTTCTGGGGTCTGGTAAGAGTAAGGACTTTTTTTCTTTTTTAAAAAATACTTAATTTTTACTTTTCTGTGGAATATCCATAATAGACTTTATTTTTCTTGTTTTTCTTTTTAATTATTTTTTGGGCTATTGATCTCTATTGGAATATAATATTGGATTCCCTCTTTGGATATATATAATTGGCTTCATCATTTCTAATATATGGACCACCTGTGTTTTAAAGGAATACAATGGTGTATTGAAACTCAAGCTGCATTGGGGCTTTTTCCTGGACATCAATAACTGAATTTACCTTTGCTGGTGAACATCTATAACTGAAATTATAACTGGAGTTATAACTGGATTTACCTTTGCTCAAACTGTATTGGGCCTTTTTCCTGGGCATTTATAATTGGATTTACCTTTGCTGGTGGCCCGCTCTTCATCTGTGGATACTGACTCTACTGTTTATACTGGAATAAAAGGATAGGGGGCTGTGGCAAGGCATGTTAACTATTCATCTTTTTTTCTTCTTCCCTATTTGTTTTGGCTGAGACATAATAGTGCTTTGGAATGCTACTTTTGGTTCTGGGAAATAAGAAGAAATGCCTTGGTGGATTATAAGTTTGGTACTGTGTTGCTTTGCAAGAGAAGAGAAGACACAAAGTGCTGTAGAACTTTATTTGGGCTTCAAGAATAACGGTTATTAACTGAAGCAAGACAAGAAAATGCCTGTTGTGTGAGAACAAATGTTTTTGTTGTCATAGGCAGTAGTAGGGAAACTGGACTGTGATATTTTGTTTAAATACAAACTGTTCTTTCAGTAATATCAGCAACTAATAAGCTGGGAGTAAGGCCATATATTTATATGAGATGTGTTTAAAAGAAAAAAGATAACATAGCAGCCTGGCTTGACTTGAGCTTTTATAGTGCTTTGAGCCCTCATAAAGGAAGAGGAGGGAGGGGGGTTATATTTGGTTCAGGTGAAATATGTCTAGTGGAATAGGGAAACCCTCTTTAACCTCCCCAGGTCTAAGTAAAACAGTCGCTTCCAGTTTGGCCAAAATGTCTGCACAAGACCTGCAGACTCTGATAAAAGAAGGTGTTTCTTCAGCTGTTAACAAAACAATTGAGACTGCAGTCCCTACTGCTGTGAGCAATGCCGCACCCCTTGCTGTCAGCAATGCTGTTGAGCCCCTGCAAGCAAAATTGGACACCTTGGCCTTAAGATGACCTCTCAAACTGAGGAAATCAAACAACAGATACTTGAAAACAAACAAGAAATATCTACCTTGGTGAAGACAACAACCCAACTGGAAAACAAATCTGAGAAGGTGAATCAACAAATACAAGAGATAAAAGCTAAACGAGAACTTATAGAAGATATGGTTACAAGATTGGAGATGGAAAAAGCAGTATATATTCTGAGATTCCAGAACATACCTGGAAAAAGATGAAGATATTAAAGCTGATATGGTATAAATCTTGGCAGAATATCTTGAAGAAGAAAATATACAAGAAATCTCTGATGAATAGATGTGGCTTATAGAATGAATTTGGCATATGCAAGAAGAAACAAGGTACCTAGGGAAATTCATGTAAGATTTCATGAGAGACACCATTCTAAAGAACTCAAATGAGAAACCACTTCAAGTATAGGAAACTTAAATTAAAATTTAAAAGAAATTCCATGGAGGGTAAGAGAAAAAAGAAGAGGCTATATATGCAACGAACATGAAATTGAGCCAACTTCGGAGGACGGCGGAAGACAGGAGAGCCTGGCGGGAGATTGTCCATGGGGTCGCAAAGAGTCGGACTCGACTGTGCGACTGAACAACAAATATGCGACTTTCAAGCCTTTTAAGAGAAAATGAAATACCCTATAGATGGCTGCTCCCTGAAGATGGTTTTTTACCTATGAAGGTAAAAGATATAGAATAAACTCAACATTCAAAGTAGAGGACTTCTTGAAGAAACATGGAAAAGATCTCGGAGCCCAAGAAGAAGAATCAAAATAAACAGATGAAGAACCCCAGGAAGACGGTGCATCAGGATCAAGACTACGGCCTGGTAAGAAAAACCCCAAGGCAATACCAAGTTGTTATGAGATTGCAAGACAAGAACAAAAATGGAACCAAAAGAGATGTGAAAGATGGACAAAAAGAAATTAAAAATAATCTCCATAAATGTAAATGGTCTGAATGCCCCACAAAAAAGAAGACATTTTTTTCAACAAATTAAAAAGATGTAGGTAGATGTAATCTGTTTGCAGGAAACCCATATTAAATGCCCTGACCAGAAATTTTTAGAAGTAAAGAAATTTAGTGAAACTTTTGTGTCAGCAGATAAACAAAAGAAAACGAGAGGGCTAGTAACATATGTTAAAGACTACCTACATCCAGAACTGATATATGATTCAGAAGATGGAAGAGTCCTGATAGTGAAAACACTTATATGAAAATCTTGACTGTAATTAAAAAAGATTTGGAAAATTGGAAACATCTACAACTATCTTTTATGAGAAGAATAGGTATTGTAAAGATGAATGTGCTACTTAGACGTCTTTTTTATTTCAAACAATTCCAATTTTAAAAAAATCAACAGTATTTTAAGGAAGTAGATAAATTGACATGGCAATTTATTTGGCAAGGTAAAAGACCCAGAATAAATTTGAAAGTATTACAGGATACAAAGGAAAGAAGAGGCTTCGCATTACAGATTGGCATCTCTATTATAAAGCCGCAGCCCTGGCATGGATGAAAGAGTGGATCACATTGGAAGATCCACGACTGTTAAAGTTAGAAGGTCATGATTTGAAATTAGGCTGTCATGCCTTTGTATGGTATGAAAAAAGCAGTATACATAAATACTTTAAACACATGTTAAGAGCAGCATTGTTGAAGGTAAGGGAAGAGGTTAAAATATGTTTTATACAAAAATACCTAAATGGTTTTCACCATTGGAGGCCTTTATAAATCCCACCTTATTTACCAAAGATCAGCTATGGAGATATGAAGATCTTTTAGATAAGAAAAATAACTTAAGCTCCCAAGAAACTCTCCAAAGACAGGGTATTTACCTTAACTGGTGGGAAAGGACACAGCTTGATTCTAGATATGCAAAGTACAAACAAATTGGTTTTTATGACAAGATGATAGAACTGGATAAAATTTTATTGTATATAGATGAAAAATTTATAAAGTCATTTTACACTTTGTTATTAGATATGAAAATGCAAGATGAAATAGTGAAATCTTCAATGATTAGATGGGCACAAAACATAGGACATAACATACAGTTAGACCAATGGACTAAGGTATGGAAAAAATATAAAATATACAAACGCTATACCATGTAAGGAAAATATATACATAATGTTTTACAGATGGCATATGACTCCAGAAAACTTAGCAAAATGGTATCCAGATATGTCAAACGTATGTTGGAAATGTAAGGAAAATATTGGTTCATTTTTTCATATGTGGTGGTATTGTAAGATAACAAAAAATATTGGATATGGATATGGATACATGAGATATTGCAAAAAAAATGCTAGAAACAGCTATACTATTTATACCAGAATTGTTTTTATTAAATATCATTCCAGAGAATTTTAAGAAACCAGATGCTTATATGATTATACAGGTTATAACCAAGGCTAGGATTTTATATGCAAAGTATTGGAGAAAAGAAGAAGTTCCATCAAAAGAAGAAATAATTTATAAATTACTAGAAACAGCGGAAATGGACAAATTAACTTTACAATTACAAGATAAAAAAGAAGAAATCTTTGAGAAAAACTGGTTAAGATTTTATAAATGGATTGAGGAATATCTCAGAAGATATACAACATAACTATTAAGATATATGCACTACATTTCAAATGGTTAAACTGGCTTAGGTGTATAAAAGAATGATTCTACCTATGTAAAATTTAAGCAGTCATAATGAGTACATGCTCCATGTTTGTTGTTTGTTAGTATCTTTTTATCTGTAGTTATTCTCTTTCTCTTTTCTAGGTAGAAAACTAATAAGATCTTTTTTTTAAAAAAAAGAATATATATAAACAACCAAGAAATTAACATGATCGCCATCTGATTTATTTATTTATTTTTGCTTTCCTATTAAACCCACATGGAGCGTTAATTTAGTTATGATTTGTGGTAGTAGTGAAGTAGAGCGGTAGTAATATAGGCCACAAACAAAAGAAACCTTGCAACAAATATGACTTACAACATATCATGTCAATTCTGCGGCAATTATGGTGACAAAGAATTTTTTTTCTATCCCCACCATTGTGTCAGCATAAAACCATTCCAATCAAATAAACCTGGACTGGACAACAGCCCAGTGCTTTTGCAGAAGAGTTACTTGAATCATTAATGACTTGGATGCTGTTGTTCTAGCAAAGCAGACCCAAAACGTCACTGAAGCACAGTCTTTTCCGGCTTACCTAAGGGACCGCCTTTCCTGGCATGTTTCCCCAAGGGCACTACGGTCGGGGAATCAAAATCTCCTGGACATTCCAGGCCCCAGGAACATCAAATTTGCTGTCACCAGGGCCAGGGCGTTTTCGGTGGCTGCTCCTTCCTAGTGGAATGAGCTCCCAGAAGAGATCTGGGCCCTGCGGGATCTTGTGCAGTTCCGCAGGGCCTGTAAAACGGAGCTCTTCCACCAGGCTTTTGAGTAGGAGCTGCCGCCACCACTATTCTATCACCGCTTCCTCCGTCTCCGCACTTTGACCACCGGATGAGCGGGCACGAGACAATCCTGGTGGATGACAGTGCTGCTGGGACATATACTATTGTTCTGGTATAAATAACTCCAGAACCCCATCTTGGAATTCATGATTTAAGTGACTTTTTGGAGCACCGATATTTTAGTGAATTGTATCATACCGTATTTTATACTGTTCTTTATATTGTTCTATTGTTTTAACCTTGGCATTTATGCCTCCTTGTGAGCCGCCTTGAGCCTTTGGGGAGGGCGGGATATAAATCCAAAAATAAATAAAAATAAATAAATAAATACATTTGTTTGGATGAATTTCAGTTACTGTGGCTGGAGGGGATGGACAAGTTGCATGAGAAAGGCAGCCACTCACTTGTATGCTTGAACCTTGTCTACCTTGGTTTATAAAGTGTAGCCAAAGGAGGTTGCTTGGCTGGATCACTGTAGTGGTAAATGCTTCTCCGGGGCTATAGCCAGGATTTTTTTTAACTTCGGGGGCATTTACTTCAGGTGGCACTGTGTCAGGAATGACGAGAGAGTAAAAAAATTTTAAAAGTGACAAGAGAGAGAGGGCTGGAGTAGGGATCAGATGTGCCCTGTGGCGTACCTTGCCTACAGCCAGCCAGAGGTTAGCAGGGCAGGGAGATGGCTCGGATCAGTGCAGCTGTGGCATACACAAAATATAAAATAAAATAAACCAGGTGTTTGAGAGCCTCACAAAGCCCTCCTCAGACCCTCAAGATCTAAATAATTATCAGAGAGTTGCAATATGGGCAAGGTGACTGAATAATTCCAAGAATTTCAGACTGTCTTGAATGAAACTGATTATCTGGACCCCTTTCAATCTAGTGTCAGACCTGGTTACAGGTTAGAGACTGTCTTGGTCACCCCGATGATGATCCTTGCATGGAAAATAGCAAGGGGTGATGTGACCTTGTTGACTGTGTTGAGCTTCTTAGGACCTTTTAATACCATTATATCGTTCTGCATTAATTGACTGAGGTGTGCATCAGGATTATGGTGCTCTATTTATTTATTTATTAAATTTGTATCCCGCCCTTCCAACATGGGCTCAGGGCGGCGAACATAGAGGGAAATGCCATACATAAAACAATAAACAATAATTACCTATAAAACAGTTAAAAGTCGGTGCTCAACAGACCATATCAATTCCATAATAAAATGACAATAACAATAACACACTCCGAGTAAACACAATTGTCTCTGCTCAATTGATGTTACACTATAACTGTCATCCCCATACCAGGGCCAGTGCGCCTCATGATGTTAATACGGTGGTGGTACAATGGCGGTGGCAGCCCCTACTCAAAAGCCTGGCGGAAGAGCTCTGTTTTACAGGCCCTGCGGAATTGCATAAGGTCCCGCAAGGCCCTGATCTCCTCCGGGAGCTCGTTCCACCAGGTAGGGGCCACCACCGAAAAAGCCCTGGCCCTGGTTGCAGCATATTTAACTACCTTGGGGGCTGGGATAACCAACAGATGTTGCCCCCCTGACCGTAGTGCCCTTGGGGGAACATATGGGGAAAGGTAGTTCCTCAGGTAAGCCAGACCCTGGCCATATAGGGCTTTAAAGCACAGGCTGGATATGGTCCCGCCTAGTGAGACCCATCAGCAGCCTGGCTGCTGCATTCTGCACTAGCTGCAGCTTCCGGATCTGCAACAAAGCCAGCCCCATGTAGAGAGCGTTGCAGATGTGACCGTCGCATGAATCACTGTGGCCAGGTCATCATGATCCAGGTAGGGAACCAACTGTCGCGCCAGCCAAAGATGGTAGAAGGCTGACTTGACAGTGGCTGCCACCTAGACTTCCATTGTTAAAGAGGAGTCCAGGAGCACCCCCAAACTCCTAACCCTTGGTGCCGGCACCAAAGGCACCCCGTCAAAGGTCGGGAGAGGGAGCCCCAACCCCGAACCGATCTGACTCAGGCCCAGGACCTCTGTCTTCGCCGGGTTTAGTTTCAAATGGCTCAGCCTGAGCCAACCAGCCACGGCTTGCAACGCCCTATGAAGGTCATCAGGAGTGGAGTCCAACTGGCCGCCCAGCATTAGATAGAGCTGGGTGTCATCTGCATATTGATGACACCCAAGCCCATAGCTCCGGGCAATCTGGGCAAGGTGGCACATTTAGATGTTAAATAACATCAGGGACAGCACCGCTCCCTGAGGCACCCCACACTCAAGAGGATGCCTCCGGGACTGCTTATCCCCAATCACCACCCTCTGTCCCTCCCATGTAAACCATTGAAGGGCAAGCCCCTTAATTCCCCTGTTGGTGAGGCGGTGGGTCAACAGCTGATGGTCGACCGTATCGAACGCGGCCGACAGATCTAACAACAGCAATGCCGCCACACTGCCTCGATCTACATGCCTTCGGAGATCGTCAGTCAAGGCAACCAACGCTGTCTCCATCCCGTGACCCGGGCGAAAGCCAGACTGGAAGGGATCCAGGACTGAAGCGTCATCCAGAAAGCTCTGTAACTGTAATGCCACCGCCCTCTCTATCAATTTGCCCAAATAGGGTCGATAGTTGGCTCTAGTGGCTCCGATCTTACCAACAGGGTAAGTTCCAAAAAGTGATCCTGGCAAAATCTCTCAGCTCTGTGACTGGTGAAGAAGGGAGTCCTACAAACTTATATTTTGTTCCCTCATCATTTAACATCTCAGTCCCAGGGATATGGACTGTGGTGCAATTGGTATGCAGATGACATACAGCTCTACTGGTTCTTTTAAGTGGAGTCAGAGGAGACATCATGTTCTAGTGTCTGGAGGCAGTAATTGCCTCGATGAGAGACAATAAACTACAAACAATTCTAGGTAAGACTGACGTCCTATGACTGATAATGGCAATCAAGGTTTGTGGAGTCAGCCTGCTTGGGCTGGGGCAGTCTTAGTAATTAGTGTATAAAAGTCAAGGATGCCCCCCCCTTTTATCCTCACCCAACCTACTCTGAATAAGAACAAAGTGCCCTATTTTCACAGTGCATGTCCCTTCAAAAACACTTTGTCTAGGTAGGCTATAAGATAATATTTGCTTCTGGGTACAGTTCAAAGTTCTCGTTATTACCTATAAAATTATACCCAATCTGGAACCAGAGTACTTGAAGTATCTTCTTTGATGGTAAAAAACTGCTCACCATAAGAGTCCTGTTCTGTTTCCCCATCATTTTCAGAAGCTAACTGAGTACATACCAGGGGCAGGACCTTCTCATCAGAGGCACCAAGGTTGAGCAGTTCCCTCTCCATAGAAACTCCTGGTGATGAATTTAAAATCTTTCAGGTGTCCTATATATATATATATATATATAAATAAATAAGCAACAAAGATGATAGCAACAAAGATAATAAGCAACAAAGATGATAGAACAACACCTGTCCCATATATATTTTGTTATTTCGTAGAAAAAGAGGTGCAGGAGCTCATTAGCGTAACTCATTTGCACAAGTTATTTGCATATGCCACACCCCCTGACATCACCGACAGTGTGTCAGAAGGCAACACCCACCGCTCAGGCTCCACTGGACTGTTTTGGATTGCTAGCTATTGGGGGGGGGAACGTGCAGGTCTGTCCTTGCAGGGGAGGGAGAGCTTGTACCTGAATAAAACTTGGTCTTAAAGGTGCCACTGGACTGTTTTGGATTGCTAGCTTTTGGTGGTGGGGGGGGACGTGCAGATCTGTCCTCGCAGAGGAGGGAAAGCTTGTACCTGAATAAAACTTGGTCTTAAAGGTGCCACTGGACTGTTTTGGACCAGGGGGAGCTCTGCAACTTACCTAGGTGCTTCTTGCTCTGACTGAGGGCTGCTGGAAGCAGGGGGTGGGGCTTGTTGCATGTGCCCGCCCCCTGGGCTCTTTACTGCCAGAGCTCCGCTCCTGCGTGCTCCTGCAGGTAATGACCCCTAGATGCCACCAAGATAGATCTCATCAAAAAGATGAAGAATAGTCAAGCCCATGATGATATACATACTGCCAATAATTAGCTTTGAACAAAATGAAAAATGACACAGATATGTGCTATATTACCTATGCTGGGAGGTAAACTTTGTCAGAATATACAGAAGATGCATGGGTGTCCTTTTACTCTGATGCATCAGCTCTCAATTTTTTATAATTTCCTCATTTATATAAAAATTGTCACTGCTGTTCATATTTTTGAATAAAATGCTTTAGAAATGAAAGGTACATTTGGGATTGACAAATTACGGCATTCTGAACATGTATACAAATCTTGGCTCACCTAGATAATTCTCAGTGCTGATTAAATGGTGTAAAATGCTCTTTGTTATTGAGAAACATTTTGCTAGCACGTGTTCCAAGTAGTGTGGTCCCTGAGTTTTGTTCTAAGGAAATAACATAAGTAAAAGACTTGTGACGGAGAAGAAACTCCTAACACCCTGAGCCTAAACATGTTTATTTGAGAGTATACCCCATTAATTTCAAAGGAAATTATTTCCAAGTAAATCTGTTTAGGACTGCAGCCTAGATATCATACATATTAAAGAAGACTCAGGCAGACTTTTATATTTGTGCATGAAGCTGAACTAATCCATTTGATCTCAAATGGATTATGCACTTTAATACAACCAGGCACTCTAATGAAGTCAGAGAAACTTTAGATATACATGAAGACAAAAACACATTGCTGAGCTTAAGTATCTAGAAGCAGGCAAAAGCCTTACCCTGCAGTCAAATTATTTGGTAGGCATCTTGAATCAGATCAACAGAAATCCGGGGAATTTCAATATGAACATTCTTGATTAGGAAGCCTGATAATCATACTCAAAATTCAAAGTGAAACCTGAAATCATAAGCTCTTTTGTGTTTGGTTGTTCTTAATAAAAGGTATTACATGGTGCCACTGCCAGGGCACCCTACCTCCAGGGAAGAAAGAGTGGTATATGGGCACAGCCTTTAGGAGGGCAGTAGCCCAGTGGTAGGACCAGGGGTCATTTCCTGCGGGAGCGCACAGGAGCAGAGCTCTGGAAGTAAGGAGCCCAGGGGGCGGCCACATGCAACAAGCCCCCCCCCTGCTCCCAGCAGCCCTCAGTCAGGCCGCGAGGAGCAAGAAGCAGCCGAGTAAGTTGCAGAGCCCCCCCCCCCGGCCCACCTTCAGGTACAAGCTGATCTGTGAGGGCAGATCTGCACGTCCCCCCCAATATCTACTAATCCAAAACAGTCCAGTGGCACCTTTAAGAACAAGTTTTATTTAGGTACAAGCTCTCCCTCCTCTGCAAGGACAGATCTGCACGTTCCCCCCCCCCCCAATAGCTAGCAATCTAAAACAGTCCAGTGGAGCCTGAGCGGTGGGTGTTGCCTTCTGGCACACTTCCGATGACGTCAGGGGGTGTAGCATATGCAAATAAGTAATGCTAATAAGTTATGCTAATGAGCTCCTTCATCTCTTTTTCTACAAAATGACCCCTGGGTAGGACTGAGAAGAGAGCAGGTGGGTCAGCATCAGCAAGGGTGGCAATGGCAGAAGAGAGGCCCACCGGCATTAGCTCCTTGTCTTTAGAAACAGGAAGGTGCCTCCTGCAGTTTCAGAAGCTGGCATTCCTAGCCCCAAGGACAGCCAGGATGAAATTTTCACACCAAACCCAGGCAGATGGGCTCCCTCTGGCTTAATCTTGGAAGAAGGGTGTAGTGCTCAAGGCAGAAGTGGCAGGACCTGGGAAGGGGGAGAAGACAAACTGTTATCTATTACATTTTCCTCCAGCCTTTCCACCAAAGAATTCAGGGTAGTATCTATCAATGCCTTCTGCTGAGGTAGATTTAAGGTTGCCAGCTGACTAGTTCTCCAAGTGACAGATAAGGGGTCCCTCCCCCCCAAATAATGGAAGGAATAGACCAGTTTTTTTAAAGACAAATACAATTGTCCTGGACTTTTAAGACTTTTGCAGAACTACCCTTTCAGACAATTTTTATTTTGAACACAGGCTTTTCTGTGCCTCAGAAGCAGCTTCTCTAAAATTGTAGCTGTCTTTCACTGTTTTCTCAGTGTTCCTTTATCTCCTAACTAGGAAAAAGGCCCGTTGGGGAAATAAATACAACGAGCTCTAGAAAGAGGCTCTGAGCGGGTGCCCCATCCTTGGACACTAGTGTCAATTTGCTGTGGCGACCTCAGCAGGGTATAATGACACTGAGTCCAACATTTTCTCCAGAGGAACTGATCTCTGCTATCTAAAGAACAGTTGTAATTTTGAGTGGTCTCCAACCCTCACCTGGAGATTGGCAACAATGGTTCCCCAGAAGGGAATGGTTGGATTGGAGGGTGGAGTCTATGGCTTTGTACCTGTCCGAGGTCCCATGCCTCCTGAAACCTCACCCTCTCCAGGCTCCATCCCTCACATCTCCAGGAATTTCCCACCTGGAGTTGGCAACCCTATCTCTTTCCCAGCCAATCAGCAACCTACCTTTATTTCTCCCTCACTCTTCAGCTTTCCACCCCACACACACCTGCAGCTTATCCTGTGCTCTGAAGCCCTGACTGCTACATTGGCTGTCATACGGGGGTCACCTCAGAAGCATATAAGGATACAGAGCCCACCATTTTCTCCAGGACAACTGAACTCTGCCATCTGGAAAGCAGTTGTAATTCTGAGTGATCTCCAGCCCTCACCTGGAGATTGAACACATTTTACCTAAGAACAGCAAACTGTTTAGAATGTTAGAGGTAAAAGCCAATCAAGTCGCATATGCAAATGACCTCTGTGTTCCGAGGCAAAGGCCAATGAGGCTGCATATGCAAATAACCTTTGTGTTCTGACTGGCTATGGGGGGGAAAGGAACAACAAACTGTTTAGAAAGTTGGAGGTGAGACTCAAGCAATCAAGCCAGTGGATAGGGACAGATTCTGAGTGACACACCAGGGCGCCAACCAATTCCAGAGCGTGTGGAATGTTCTAGATAAGCGCCACCACCATTCGGCTTTTTATATATAAGGGAGATATCTGTTCAGCCAGAGAGAGAGAGAGAGAGAGAGATGTGCATTAGAGCTGAATGAGAATTTTCTTTTGGCACTGCACCCCAAAATTTTGCTCTGTCATTGACTCCTCATCTATGTGTCCCTGGATGCATGTACTCTGCCATCTGCCCCTTTTAATCCTCTTGGTCCCACCCCAGCTGAATCAGCACTGACTAACAATAGGAAGTGTATATGCATTTTGTACTGACCCAGACTTACTACAAGAAATATTCAAAACCTAGAAAAAGATTCTTCAAAAGCAATATTACACAGGGCTTTAAAAAAAAAAAAAAGACAAGCAATTTAAGCAACTGAGAGGCCACTTCAGATTTAACACATTTTGGGCATGTTTGATTAAAGCTTAAGTGAGTTTTATTCAAAGACTGAAAGACCCACACCATGATCTCCATGATCATTTTATGCAGAAATACGTTAAGAGGAAAGCAGAAACATTCTGATGATGTGGTGGCTAATATTGTCCTTCTCATTCTATCCATGTTTGTTGGTGCTAGTTCCCTTTCATTATTTTATCTTATAATTTTAAACCATTTATATGCAACTGATACAACTGATTCATTTTAATCGGGGGGGGGATGCTGCAAGGAAACAGAAAATGATGCAAAAATAAAGATTCACAGGTTTGATCTGCACACTCTGTAAGCCACCCTGAGGCCTACCTGTAGGGAAGGGTGGCCTATAGGGTTGTCAGCCTCCAAGTGGGGCCTGGGGATCCCCCGCTTTTACAACTGACCCCCAGCTGACAGAGATGAGCTCCCCTAGAGAAAATGGCTACTTTGAAGGGCAAACTCTCTGGCATTCTACCATGCTGAGGCCCCTCCCCTTCCCAAACCCCACCCTCTCCTGGATCCACCCCTAAAGTCTCCAGGTATTTTCCAACCCAGACCTGGCAACCCTAGCGGCCTAGCAAATCAAATTTAATAAACAAACAAACAGGGGAGAAATAGAATGGAAGCAGGGTGTTTCAAGTAAAAACGCTGTGGTTACAAATTCAGGAATTTTTCATTCAAAATAATCACAGCTGAGGCACATCTGGTTTGGCCTAGCTAACAGAATGCCTTTGTAATGTATTCAGCCTGACATGCCCGGACTTGCCCGGGCTGGCCAGGCACAAACCATCTGTAGCTTGAGTCGAAAGACAAAGGATCCGAAGGATCCTAGCTGGCCCAATCAAAGGGCTAGTTTTCCAGCCGGGAGACCAATGGTCACCCGGTTACTGTAAATAGCCTATTAGGAGTAGGGGGTGTGGTTATGGGTACTTGGTGGCGGGTTTTCTGAACGCATATAAACCGGCCTGCGAGCTGGGCAGTTGTCTTTTTCCTGAACCTAATAAAGGTATGCTTAGCTGAAATCACTCTCCGTCTGCGTACTTTTCACTGGCGACGAGGATGGGATCCACGACCCCATGAACAAAGACCCGGACGCCAACACGAGCGCCACATCGAGCTCCGACGCCGAGACATCCGGGGATAGCGCCGCTTCGCCTCCCAGCTCTCCGGTGACGGCTCATCGTTCCGCTCCCAGCTCCGCTCCACACCCGGCTGACCCCGCGAG
>NW_015160248.1:166390-166512 GCF_001447785.1 Gekko japonicus
TAAACTGGCGGCCTTCCTCTTTGGACAACGCACCACGCCCCACACCACGACCAGCCGCACCCCAGCCGAACTACTGCTGGGCCGCCGTCTGGCCTCCCGTATGGATCGGCTACACCCGGACC
>NW_015160248.1:166654-272310 GCF_001447785.1 Gekko japonicus
GTTCGTACGAGGTCTCCAGCGAGGACGGCCAAATCCTCCACCGGCACATTGATCAGCTGCGCCGCCGCACGCTACAACTGGACCCCGAGGATCCGGACGAGGGCCCGGAGCCGGCGCCACCGGCCTCGCTTCCGGAACCAGACCCACAGCCACCATTCCTGCAGGAAACCGAGGCCCCTCGCCACGAGGAACCAGCCTTTCCCTCCACAGCCGACCCTTTGCCGGGTCCGGTCCAACCGGCTCCAATGGGCCCCGAGACCGAACCGATCGCCACCCCGGAACCTCGCCGCTCGACGCGCCCCAGGAAGCCACCTGCGTACCTGAAGGACTTCGTCTGTGGGTACATTGCGAACCAAGGGGGGAGGGGTGTAATGTATTCAGCCTGACATGCCCGGACTTGCCCGGGCTGGCCAGGCACAAACCATCTGTAGCTTGAGTCGAAAGACAAAGGATCCGAAGGATCCTAGCTGGCCCAATCAAAGGGCTAGTTTTCCAGCCGGGAGACCAATGGTCACCCGGTTACTGTAAATAGCCTATTAGGAGTAGGGGGTGTGGTTATGGGTACTTGGTGGCGGGTTTTCTGAACGCATATAAACCGGCCTGCGAGCTGGGCAGTTGTCTTTTTCCTGAACCTAATAAAGGTATGCTTAGCTGAAATCACTCTCCGTCTGCGTACTTTTCAGCCTTAGAGCCTATGGGCTGAAATAGCACACCTCATGGTTGTTTACTATGTATTATGTTAGAAAATTGGCCAGGATGTGCCTGAGAACTTATAAGTATGACTTAATAGCAAGTTATTCACCCCGGCTGAGAGGTCATGATGAGCATAAATGAGATGTTTCCCAGTGTCTAAACATCTGTGTTTATCTTGGCTATGTATTTTGACAGTACAGATGGCTGGTAAATAGGAATAGCTAAGCCAGCTCCTGCCTCAGGCTGCCATTACTTCTTGGATATTTATATGCTCAATATACTTCAGAATGATTATGAAAATGGTAAGTAAGCTGGTCCATACTCAGTCAAACATTGGCTTTAGAAACAGAGATATTCTGGAATGTAAATCTAATTCTGCCTCTAAAAATGCAGTCGATTGGATATTAAGACAGATTCTGGAATGCTACACTTGCCTTGTGGCCTCTTACCCTGTAACCTCAGAAGCAGAAGCAGAAGCAAAAACTATGAAAAAAAGGCTCTTCTTACTTAATGATTGCTCAAAATGATTCATGTTAAGAGAGAAGGTTTGAAGGGGATGAACTCCTCTTTGGACAAAAATGGCATCTACAAGGAGTGAGAATATAAAATGGATTCTTCTGTAAACAGAGGATAGTTAAGAGGATTTCTTCACTAACACATTTGCAATGCAAAACGTAATGTATAGGACATATTCAGTTTTTCCAAATGCAAACCTCTTCACGCAATAACAAAAAAAAATGATAATGCTCATTATGGTTTTAACTTTTAAGGTGGCACAGAAACAAATGTTACAGGGGAAATTCTAGTTAAAATGACAATGGTGCAGTTCTTGAAATGTCTCATCAAAATGGCAAGTGCACATTTATCATACAAATAGCATCAGGCTACAAATGACTGGGCCACTTCCATTTGGATCTTTTCCTTCTTTGTTTTATATGCTTGAAAATCTCATAGGTCACTCTGTTATGAATAAATCCACTTTCCCTAAAGTGATTTATTTCTTTATTTTAGGGCTCAGGGTAGCTGAGTTCTAGAAGACTTTGACTCTTTTCTCACTGGAAGGAGGTGGGGTGAAGTGAAGCTAAAATAGCCTCTCTGTCTCATCTCCACAATCTGCAGTATGGGTTTATACAGACTGTGGCTGATTTTGCACTAGAGCTGCCTCGATGTTGCGTCGTCATTTGCCCCGATACTATTGGTAAATTTCACACCCGAAGCTGCGGGGCTGCATTTTGACTCGCGGCTTCGCCCGATTTTCCCCTGCAGTTTTGTGATCCTGTTTTTTGAGGATCACGAAACTGCGGAGGAAATCGGGCGAAGCCGCGGGTCAAATGCAGCCCCGCAGCTTCGGGTGTGAAATTTACCAATAGTATCGGGGCAAATGACGACGCAACATCGAGGCAGCTCTAGTGCGAAATCAGCCTGTGTAAGTAAAGGGCACTAAAAGCCCTATAACAAAGTCTTCCTGTTATTGATTATGGCTCATTGTTATTGGGGGGAAAGATACCACTTCACTTGTAACTTTAAAAGTTAACATTTTGAGAATGTATTAAGAAAAAACTAATGTTCTCCATTGTTCAGTGGGGTGTTTTTGTTTTGGCATTACATGAAATCTAATTAGAAGAATTGAGACTAAAGCAAGGCAATTAAGCAAAAGTTCAGGTTCTGATTTTTCTAGAAAGGAAAACTTTAAGTGCACATGCAGTACTACTTTAAATCAACTATATCTGTTTTCTCTTCCATGTTCTCCTCAAGAATTTCACATTTTTATTGGTGTATGCATTTTATTTGTGAGCATCCTTCAAAATTCTCTCTGATATGGGAATGCAGACTGCTGCTCTTCTGACAGAGAAGAAACAACATTAATATTTCACTGTGTGTTTGTACATTGGGAACATCTTTGAAAGTAAACCTCATGGCAAAAAAGAGGTGAAGGCGGAAGAAGCCAAGATAGATACTATACATCTCTGTTTTATGGATTGAAAACTCATGCAGTCTTATGATCTTATATATTTTTCCCATTTGAAGAAAGCCCCAGTAAGCTCAATACTACTTACACCCAAATAAGCTGGCAGAGGATTGCTGTCTTAAAATCCTGGAACTCAAAAGTGAACCTCAAGTTGACATCCCTGAAAACATCAGTCTCAGTAGGAATATTGGAAGTTTTGCTTAACCTACGTCTCCCTGTTCTTTAAACTCAATGCTTCATAGGCTGCCATAAACAGGTCAGGTGAATCATTAATGTTCTTTCTTCTAAATATTTGCAAAATGTCTGCTGCATACATCCCCCCACACACACACAACTTCCCCCCCTCTAAACCATACATAATGTATTGGGTGCCAGCCCTGGGCTGGAGATCCCAATGACTGGGGGCAGAGGGAGGTATGGTGGTGGGATAAGGTCTTGGTCCAGAAAGGGATGGAGATAAGGACATGCTTGGTCCCTTTCCATCCTTTGTCCCATCCCGAGAAACACTGGTGTGAAGGCTAGGACCTTATACTGCCCTTGGACACTGATGTTGTGCAATGTCTGAGCCGGCTTTGGCTGGGAGGGCGGGGTAGAAATTCAATAAATAAATAAATAAAATCCATTAATAATAAGACCAGGATGTTGTAGTACTATCTTGCAGTGCAGAATGTGGATCTGCCTTGCATGACTCAGACCTGGGTTAGGGAGGATGAAATAGTCGCCTTGAAAGAACTGATCCCCCCCGGGCTTCTCAGTTCTTCATCAGTCCCGAACTTGGAGGAGGGAGGTGGGGTGGCTCTACTAATCTGGGAGGTTTTCTCCTTCAAACCACTCCCCATTTCAAAGATCACCGGTATTGATTGTGTTGGCCTGGTGTGGGATGCTGAGGAGAGTTTGGCTGTCTATTTGGTGTACCAACTGCCTAGTGCGCTAGCAGACAGCCTTCTGAACCTTTTAGAAGTGGTAGCTGAGTGGGCCTTGGAGTTCCCAAAATGGCTAATTCTTGGGGACTTCAACATCTATGCAGATGAAGCTGCCACCCCTATTAAGGCTTTAGAGCTGTTATATTCCATGGCAGCACTGGGACTCTCCCAATTTCTTTCAGGCCCCACACACCAAACAGGTCACACCCAGGATTTGATCTTTGGCATGGGGATATATGTAGATCTGACTTTGAAGGAGGAAGTGCCATGGTCAGATCCAGCTGGACATTTCTATCCCCTCCTGTCTAGGCATTGAGCTAATCTGTGTTTACCCACAGAGACTAATGGACCCAATCGGGTTCCAGAATGCTCTGTGGGATCTGATGCCTTCCAGCACCTCACTGGATGAGCTGATAGGGGACTGGAATTCCCATCTCTCTGAAGCCATCAACGAGGTTGCTCCCTGATGTCCTCTGCACTCCTGTGGTATATGGTAGAACTCTGGGGGATTAAACAGGATCTTAGATGACCTGAGCAAGTTTGGTGGCATATTCACAACAAAGCTACAAGACCATCTTATAGGACACTTATGAAATCCTATGAGGTGGCAGTGAAGGCTGCGAAGAGGGCATGCTGCTCAATCTGAGCTAGCCCCATAAGACGATCTAAGAAGATCAAAGAACCGACTGTGAAGAGAGAGAATTGAGTAACAACAATCGCTGTGGAATTATTTTATTTTACTAAATTTATATACTGCCCTCCCCAAATGGGGCTCAGAGCGGTGTACAACAGTTAAAATAATACAATTAAAATAACATTAAAAAAACAGTTTACACATAATAATATCATGTCATAAAGTACTGTGTCGACAAGGAGGTCAGATGTTAACGCAGTTACTGATACAAGCACTTTATTATGTTTTATGGCTACAATGGTTTTAGAATTGTTAATTGTTTAATTGTTGCTGTTAATTTATTTATGTGTATTGTAAATTCGATGTTGTTTTATGTAAACTGCCCTGAGCCAGACTCGACCAGGAGGCCGGGGCAGAAATTTAATAAATCAAATCAAACCTCTATTGCATCCATCAGCTCCCGCCCAGCATGATTGTTAAAGGTGACTAGGTTTTTGACGCCCCTCACTGTGAGGTACCAAAATAGATATAGAGATCCAGCCATTAGCTCTAAGGCATTTTTGAGTTTTTTTGCAGATAACGTCTCATTGCTCTGCTGCAATATACCTGCCAATGCTGATGCAACATGTGGAGGCCCCTTGGCCATCTTTGGATTCAGTTTTTGACTCATTCAGCCTGCTCTCCTCTGCTGATGTTGACAGGGTCCTGGGTGCTATTAAGCCAACCATGACACATCGCCATTGGATCTTTTTCAGTCTGGCTTCTGCCCCAGCCATGGGACAGAGACTGTGTTGGTCACCCTGACAATCTCTGTAGACAGCTGGATTGAAGTAGGTCAGTGCTTTTGTTGTTGCTTGACCTCACAGTGGTGTTTGACAGTCGATAATGATCTTCTGACTCACTGGGTGCGTTCAGACGCGGCGTTTCAGCCGGCATAAACTGTACCGGTTGGAACCAGTGCAGTTTATGCCGGCTGAAATGCGATCACACTCACCTCCATTTTGCAGATCCCATCGCTGTATGCCTGCTCACATGCTGCGGGCGTCGGCTTTTTTTTAACTCAGTTTGAGCATGCGCATAGGCAGCCATTCACAGAATGGCGATCTTTGCGCATGCTCAAAACACCCCATATTACATTTAAACTTTAAAAGTAAGGACTTACCTTTAAAGTTTAAAGATCAAACTGGCCTCCCTGAAGTCCCGGACTCCTCCAAAATGCTACACTAAGAGCTTTTTAAAAAAAAAAATGCTCAGGGCGAAGCTTCGCCCGAGCACACATCGCTTAGTTAAAAAAAATGGCGGGGAAAAATCGGAAGCCTCAGGCTTCTGAACGGAAGTGGCAAGACACTGGTGGAGAGCGATCAGATGGCGGGGTTAAGCGAATGCAACCGTTGCACTCAGGATACCACCACTTGGGGACCTAGTGGCAGAGTGCAACGGTTTAAAGGGCTTTACAACGGTTAGGGAGGGAAGACAGATGTTTGCCGTCTGAACGCCGGTAAGTACAACGATTGCAACCGGCACAGATTCCGTTGTAAAGCCCCCGTCTGAACGCACCCACTGCCTCATGGACGTAGGAGTCCATGGGGTGGCTCTTCAATGGCTTTCCTCATTTTTCCATGGTTGGGGATAGAGAGTTGCACTGGGTGGGGGGGTGTCCTCTAGGCAACCCTTATTATGTTGGGTTCCTCAAGGGCTCTCCTCTTCCCAATGTTATTTAACATCTATATGCACCCCCCTCACCCAGCTGGCAAGGAATTCAGACTTGAGTGTCAGCGATATGCCAATGACACCCAGCTGTATCTGTTATTGAACAGACAGATGGCTACTGCCCCACATAATCTGGCTGAGGGACTGGAGGCCATGATGGGATAGCTAAAAAAGAGCAGGCTGAGACTGAATCCGATGAAGATGGAGGTTCTGTGGCTGGAGGGGGCTTCAGGATTGGAGTCCATGCTTCCAGCTCGTGACAGGGCACCATTGACACCAGCGCCATCTATCAAGAGTTTGGGCATGATGGGGGCTTCCGGTTTATGGCGACATGCAGGCAGACATATCTCCTGGATGTCCCGGGGATGTAAACTGCACACCAGCGTGTGGGAGGGAGGGAGATGGCAGGGAAGAAACCGGAGAAAGAGAAGCTGTTGAAACCGAAACTAGGGGGCAGTCCTCAAACGGATTAGGTCACTGAGCTCTCAAAACTCTTGGCTGACTCCCTATGCCCCCTGCTGGATGAGATCACTGGTATTAAACAACAACTGTCAATAATTGGGCAGAGTGTGGCAGCGCAGCAGATGCAACTGACTCAGTCCTTAAAAGCAACAGAGCAAATGGGAGAGAAGGTGAAGGAAATGGACATCACTACTAAAAAAGTTAAGAAAAAGGTGCAAAAGCTGGAAATTAAGCAAGCTATGGAAGAGTCAAAGCTTTTACAGCTACAAATGGATAAAGCAAATTTGGTCCTATGGTTTCAAGGGGTCCCGGAAATTAAAGGAGATAATCTGAAGCAACGGTTGAGTGAAGCAAGAGCCCCAATGACAGATTCAACAGCGGAATATCTTTGCAGTGAAATGGATGTGGTCTACAGGTTCTATTCATTGTACATCAAGAAAAATAATCTGCCTGGGGAAATAGTGGTCAGATTCTCGAAGAGACATGTGAGAGATGCTATTTTGAAAGCAACTTTGGGAACACCCTTGAAAATTGGGGGCAATAATATCAGGATTTTAAAAGACATTCCATTTGACATAAGACAGAAGAGAAAGAACTATAAAGAATTAATCCTTTTATTACAAACAAATGGCATCAGTTACAGGTGGTTCACCCCAGAAGGCGTCATTTTCAAGCTCAACGATAACAAAGAAAAGATTGACTCTGTTTTTAAAGCACGTGAATTTCTGCGGACACAGCTTGGGGAACCAGAAGAGGGCAAAGGGGAGGAAAAAGAAAGCAAATCTGATGGCAAGTTGGGCTCGGGGTCTTCGGACGAGGACTCCCCCTCTGAAAAGGGGGCCGCTGCCCCCAAAAGCTCATATAAACTGAGGATTAGAAAAGATAAGAATAAATAAGGGCTGAAGGACTCTGATTTGTGCCTGAAAAAATGTTGAAAGAACTTGGGGATGCGCTGGGAAATTCTTTAAACAGTTAAAGGGATGGCTAAACGATAATTAATCTAGCATAACCGACTAAATTCATTGTATTATTAGTAGCTTTTTGAAAATAGCATGGTGTTAAGCTGATGTATTGATCTCCTTCTCTTGGGTTTTTAGTTAGTTGTGGGTCTTTTTTCTTTTCTCCTTAGATGTAATTCTCTTTCCCATATTTTCTGTTGTAGTTTTTTAGTCTGCAAAAAAAAATCAATAAAAACCTCCCCCCAGGGGGATGGGGAAAAAAAGAGTTTGGGCATGACCTTGAATGTCTCCTTATCGATGGAGGTTCAAGTCACACATGTTACCAGGCCAACATTTTCTTATATTTACCAAGCTCAGCAATTGGCTCCTTTCTTGTCACACCTTGACGTAGTCATGGTAATCCATACAACAGATACCTCCAGATTAGTTTACTGCAATTTGCTATTGGTTGGTCTACTCTTGAGACTGACCCAGAAACTCCAGCTGATCCAGAATGCAGTGGCATGAGTCCTGATGGGAATATCACAGATGGCACATATTCAGCATGTGCTGCGCCAGCTGCACTGGTTTCCAGTGGAGTACTGAGTCAGGTTCAAGTTTTGGTATTGACCTTTAAGGCCTTGAGCAGCCTGGGGCCAGTGTATCTATGGAACCATCTCCTCAGGTATGTCCCCGAGAGAGCTTTGTGCTCTACTGATAACAATCTGCTGGTGAAACCTGGCCCTATGGATGTCTGGCTGTCCTCAACCAGGGCCAGGGCTTTTTTGGTACTGGCCCTGACTTGGTGGAACTCTCTGCCAAAAGACACCAGGGCCCTGCAGGATTTTATGCAATTCCAGAGGGCCTTTAAGGCAGAGAAGTTCTGCCAGACTTTTGGTTGAGGGCAGCAACACTTTTTTCCCCCTTCCATTGGCTGGCACCGTTCCTCCCTCCCACCACTCTACATTTTTTTGGTTCTGAGTTCTCTCTCCCCTGCCCAGAAAATGGCCAGGTAGTCCAGAATTGGGATAGAAAATTTACAGGATACCATCTTGGATCTTTTTTATTCTGGTTCTCTTAGTTTTTATCAAATTGCATACTGAGTTTTAATGTTTTGTATATATTTTATGGCATTATGCTTCCTTGTACATCAGCTAGAGCCCAACTTAAGCTGGGATAGGGCAGTTCACAAATCCAATAAATAATAATAATAACTCCATAAAGTCTCTTAAGTTCACACCACAGGTGGTGTTCGGGAGTTCCAAGATCAATATGCCAATGTGAAATGCAGGCTCAGCAAGAGGGGTCTGTAAATGTGATCAGAACAGCAGCATAGTAAGAGCCAGGATTAACTGCATGGGGAAAGCATACAGGGCTCAACAGAAGTCCCTCTTTTTTTCCTTGTGGGAAAGCAACTTGGGGGTGATTCTTGGTAGACTTGCCATTCTAAGCAGAGTTTTTGCCCTTCTGAGTCTTTTAAAGTTAAAGGACTTAGAAGATATATTTGCTTAGGATTGCACTACAAAACACTTAACTTGGGCTGCGTTCACACGAGCAGTTTAATCCACTGTTGCCCTGCCTTAAATTAAGCCAGGTTATTTTGTGGCAGAGAATCCTGACCAGACTCACCCGTTTTAGCACGCTTCAATGCCGTTTTACCCCTCCTTACATGACCAGATGGCAAAAAGCAGCGAGTAAGCCTGTCAGCCATTTTTTTTAGAAGTTTGCCCTTAACAGCATGCCCAGAAGCACTCAGCATGGGGCTGTCAGCAATTTTCTTTTAAAATTAAGTCCACGGAGCAATTGCACAAGTGGTGAAGAGACCGCTGGGAAATGAAGTCCACTGCCGTCCTCCCTCTAATATTTTCCATTTACCCCTTCCCCAAACAATATTAAAAAGCTGCAGAAAAAGGGGTGTCTGTCTTTGTGAGTTTTTCAAAAGAAAACAAGGTTTTGAGCAGCCCCCCCGGGGGGGGGAGGTACATATATACAGTCATGTGATCCTCGCTAACTGGGGGGGTGGGGTGGGGTGGGGAATGGCGGCCGGGAAGCAAGAGCTCAGTGAGACCTGCCTGACTGCTTGGCTGTGCAACAGAGTGACTAGATGACAGGAAATCCATTTTTGGAGAGGCTCAGACCAACAGGACCCGACTTTATCAGGTATCAAAAAAACATTGGGCAAGGGGAGGGGGGAATGGAACTCAGATGACTCAGGCATGACAGACAGATGTTGCTGTCCATTCGTGCACTTTAAATCCATAAAGGAACAGCAAGGGGAACGGATCAAATTGTCCATGTGAACACAGCCTTGTTAACATAGGAGAAGCCAATGTTGGATCAAGCCAATGGCCCATCCAGTCCATCTGTTAAGTACGAGACTCAACACAGCTAGTGAACAGTGAATCAGCTTTATTTAACGAAGTCAGAAGAAATCAGAACGAGACAAAAAACATAGAGCAACAGGCTCTCTTTTAAACAGTTCGGGCTTAGGTAGCCACACCCACATGTCAGCTAACAACCAATAACTATTTACAGATAAGGTCCAATCAGAGTGCTTCCCTCCAGAACATTGCGCAGGTCTGATTGGTCTATTTACAATCCTGGTTCAGACTCAAGCTTAACATAGTTTTCAATACACAACACCAACAGTCTGTCACACAGTGGCCAAAAATACCAGGTACCATCAGGAGGTCCAGCAGTGGGGCCAGGACACTAGAAGCCCTCCCACTGTTGCCCCTCCCCAAGCACCAAGAATACAGAGCATCACTTGCCCCAGCCTGAGAATTCCTGTCTGTACCTTGTGGCTAATAGACCTCTGCTCCATATGTTTATCTAATTCCCTCTTGAAGCTGTCCATGCTTGTAGCCACCACCACCTCCTGTGGCAGTGAGTTCCATGTGTTAATCATTCTTTGGGTGAGGAAGTACTTCCTTTATCTGTTCTACCTGACTGCTCAGCAATTTCATTGAGTGCCCATGAGTTCTTGTATTGTGAGAAAGGGAGAAAAGTACTTCTTTCTCTACCTGCTCTATCCCATGCATAATCATACAAACCTTGATCATGCCATTTTTTTCCATTAAACCACAGCTGACTTATGGTGACCCCACAGGGTTTTCAAGGCAAGAGACATTCAGAGGTGCTTTGCTATTGCTTTCCTCTGCAACACGAACCTGGTATTCCTTGGTGGCCTCCCTTCCATGTAATTACCTGAGTCGACCCTGCTTAGCTTCTAAGATCTGATGACACTGGGCTAGCCTGTGCTATCCAGGTCAGGATAATTGTATTAGAAGAAATTAAAACACATTTTGAAAATCTATTAAGCCAAGTGAACTGAAATCTGGTTCAATGGCATCAACTGGTAGTTAAAGGGTTAATAGTTGGAGTGTATGCCCCAGCAGACCAAATTTGGTCAAAGTTTTGTAAAATATAAAAATGCTCTAATCTTTTGTTCCTTCTCAGCCACAGAACAGTGTGCCAATTTTCAGGTGATTTTTTTTTAAGGGGAGGTAATTTAAATGTGAAAAAGTCATAAGATTATCATTTTAAGTCTAGTTACATTGTTACATCTGTCTTACAGCTCAGTATCAGTGGACCTCCTTTATGCTGGATTTAGGGGTGTACAAAAAAAAGTCAGTATTTTTCGACTTCGGGTATATCAGACCCAAAAAATGTTGGTAAATGCCAAATATCCCCAGTCCAATACCGGTAAATTATCAAGACTGGGGAATTATTCAGTATTGCCAAATATATATTCGGATCTGATATACCTGTCAGGAGGGAAGGGAGGCATGTAAAAAGGCCTTCATTCTCTCTGGAAGCCCATTCAGCTTTCCTTGTCAATTTCACTCCCTGCCAGTCAGCTGATAGGTTTAAGCCATTTAAACCTAAAAGGAGACCCACCAGGGGAGTGAAACTGACAAGGGAAAGCCTCCTCTCTCTGCCCTCCCTTCTCTAGGTGACCCAGAGTAGTAGTAGGGGGGCTGGGGAAGTGAAGGGCAGGCATGGAAAGATACCTAAGCTCCTTGCCTGCCCCTCTCCAGTTGCCCTGCAGCCATGGGGACCCTGGAGAAGGGCAGGCAGGGAACCCAGGTATGTTTAAATGCCTTTCTTTCCTTCTCTGAGAAGTGGGAGGACTGGGAAAGTGAAGGGCAGGCATGGAAACATGCCTCCTTCCCTCCCTGAGCCTCTCTGCTGCTGCAGACAACCTTGGGGAGGGGAGGGGGGAGAAGGCATGTTTAAATGTCTTTCTTTCCCTCCCCAATCTCAGAGAGGGAAAGAAAAGCATTTAAACATGCCTGGGTTCCTTGCCTGCCCTTCTCCAGTGGCCCCATGGCTGTAGGGCAACTGGAAAGGGTCAGGCAAGGAGCCCAGGCATGTTTCCATGCCTACCCTTTGCTGGGGAAGCGAAGGAGAGGCAACAGACAGAAAACCCTTATTGGCATGTCAAAGATAAAAGTACATTAATTAAAAAAAAAAACTACATTGAGTAACAAAGCAATCGTAAGGCCAACCAAAATTAAATAGATCAGTTAATAGCTCCTGTGATTCGAATTTCAGACTGGAGAAAACAGGCAGCATTAGAGGTTATGAAAAAAGTTGTGTCCAGAAAGTAACCGCTTAACCTTGACACTGTCAGGGAGGTCACACCATGTACAGATAAGGGAGTTCAGAATTTTTTCTTGGATCTTAATGTGTAATGGACAATTTAATAGAACATGAGAAACAGATTCAATAGCACCCAGGCTACAGGGGCATCATCTAAATTCATAGACGATTTTTTGACATCTTCCAGAGAAGATGACCGATGGCAATGCGTTGAATCTGGCCAACATAAATGCCCTCCTTTGATGGAGATCAGTTAAAGAGCAGAAATAAGAGGCTATCTGGCCAGGTGTCAGAGACAATCCCAGATGAATTGGAGACCAAGTTTTCCTAGCTGTCTCAGTCAGGTGCTGAAATTGGACATCTAATAGCCTGCGTTTAATTATCTGAAATGCTGTTGGCAGATGATAAGTAAAGCGAATACAGAGGTATATCTATAGACCTAATTTTGTTATGGACTAATTTTAACCAGTTGGATTCATGATAATCTGTCAGCAGTAAGAAAGTAAAAGAATGCGAATCAGAATTAAACAAAGGGCAAAGCCAAAATTTGATTGTCAAAAGCCAGGCCCAGGTTTCTAGCAACATCTGGCTGGTTTCAAGACAAATCACAGCATATGGAACACAGGAAAACCAAGGATTTTCCATAGAAAAAAAAAGATTGTAGCTTCAGCTGATTGATTGATTGATTGCATTTATTCATATGGATGCTCCATAGAAGAACTGTGGGCTGGATTTTGCATTGAAGGCTTTTAAAGCCATGGGAACATACCTATTGCCTCTTAAATGGAAAAAATGGGCAATGGCAGTAGCACTGTTCCTTGCTAAATTGGAGGCACATTTACAGTGTGTAGCCCAGCAGCTCCCATTGTAATAGAAGATGATCCCCAAATATTTGAAGGATTTGACCTGCTCAATGGGATTTCCCTGAATTGTCCATACGAACTGTTTCCAGGATTTAGCAAAAACTAAGATCTTTGTTTTCCTATGGTTCAGACTTAGCCTGTTATTATTGCAATAGGGCAAACATTGATGTAAAAGATGTCTCAGTCCAATTCAGGAACATGAAAGTAAAACAGTGTTGTCTGCAAATAAGAGAATTAGAATATGGTGTTGACCAATTTTGGGGAAGTGTCCGTCAATTTCAGACAAAACTGGGACCAAGTCATTTAGAAACCAATTAAACAGCGAGGGGGCAAGGATGCAAACCTGTTTTACACCTTTACTGATTGGGATTTTTGGAGTTAGATTTCCCTGGCGATTGAATTTGACCTGACAGCTAGTGTGTGTGTAAAGTTTTTTAATTAAAAAAAGTAATCTGTGCTCCATATTCATTCTGGCCATCTTACCCCACAAGAGATTTCATGAGATTGAGTCAAATGTTGCTTTAAGGTCCAGAAAGGCAGCAAAAAGCTTATTACCAGGTTTCCCACTGTATTTGGCAACTAGATATGACAATACTATACAGTGATCCAGTGTAGACTTTCCGTGACAAAACCCATTTGTTCTGGGCATGGTATATTGTGGTCAATTATCCATCTTTCTAATTTGGTTAGAAGATGTTTGGCATAAAGTTTGCCAACTAATGATAAAAGGCTAATTGTTCTGTAATTATCATGCAAAGAAGGATCGTGTTTGTCCGTGACTGTGGCATTATCGTAGTAAACGAGACAGCTAAAGGGGGGGGGCAATCAGGGTGGGACTTCAATAGTTCTGGAGTAGCTGCATCAGGGCCAGGGGCCTTTTTTGATTTAAGATGTGTGATCAAAGTAATGATATCCTCAGGTGACACAGGTGGCCACTCAGGCATCACAGGGGTATCAAATTCAGTCGAATTGGGAAAATTAACACCATCTTCATTGAAAAGATTTAGAAAATATGAAAACCAGATTTGGGATGGGATTGATGGTGATGAGACTAATTTCACCCATGAGACGTCTGAGATTAAGGCCCAAAATTTCCCACAGTCATTTGACCTAACTGCCTTGATCAACAGTTCCCACTGGTCTCTGGCATACTGGAGCCTCTTGGCCTTGACTAGGTCTGATAACTATTGTTTAACAATGAAATATTCCTTCAATAAGGAAGATTGTTTTTGGCTCTGAAAATGATGATAAATGGAGCAAAGAGTGGACTTCAGGCATAAACATTTGCCATTGTACCATGCATTATACTTGGGTTTATGTTTGAAAACATAATGGGGGCAGTAAAGAAATAAAATTCGAAACTAAAGTGTCATATAAGGATATAACTTTTGTAGGATTTAAAGAGGTCATAAGTGAGGAGTGCAAGTCCTTGATTTTCTTGATTGGTAAAGTGTAGCTGGACTCTCTCTGAGAGATTATGCAACCTGATAGATCCAGGGAGAAACTCAGGGGGCACATCATCAACTGGAGGGGCCAAATCAGATTCAAGGTGTATCTGAGGAATTATTGAAAAAACAAGACGGAAATTATTACTCTTGGTACCAACATCAATATAAAAGAGCTCTAAATTAGGTTTAAAGGATGAGGGGATTAAAATGTAGTCTAATACATTTCTATCACAGGGAGCGGTGGCGCAGGTGGTTAAACACCTGCTGTAATAACATCTACGAACTGCTGTAGCAGTTCGATACCCACCGTGGCCAGATTGAGCACCTGGCCCTTTGTCCCAGCTCCCGCCAACCCAGCGGTTCGAAAGCGCCCTTAACCAACTAAAGCGCGAGTAGATAAATCGGGAACCTACCTTAGAAGGTAGGGGGCACTCTCCCCCATTCCGGGGGTCGTTGGAGGGCCGGTTTCGGCGGAAGGTGAACGACGGCGGCAGCAGCGAGCGGAAAAATGGCGTCCAGAATACATCAGTGGCAAACCTGACGGCAGCGGAGAAGGCGGAGCCAGGACGACGTGTGAGCGTGGCGGCGCAGGTGGGCGGAGCCGTAAAGGACAGAGCCAGGACCGTGCCAAGCATGCCGCACGCCAGAGGGGCCTACCGATCCGCCGCGAAAAGAGGACCGCCAGAAAAGAGAGGAGCCAGAAGCCGCAGCTGAAAGACAACGGAAAGAAGCCGACCCGAGGAAAGAACCCCCCCCCTCCACTGGGTGCTGGTAGAGATGTCCCCACCCCTGATGAATTGTGGCCTTAGATAGGGATAATGGATAACTGTATAGCCGCTCAGAGACCCCTTCGGGGATTAGAGCGGGATAGTAAGGCGAAAGTAATAAACCTCTTGTGGATGTGAAGGTAAATTCCCCAAAGATGTCACCATCATGAAACCCATTCAGAATCAATTTATCAAATTGCATACAAAATTTAGTAATAAGTATACCTGCCTGATTAATACAGGAATCTTTGGAAGACCTAACAAGGCTAAAAAAGTTTGGGAGGGAATCATTAGGATCTAAGTTCAGAGCAGCCAGAAGGTCGTGCTAACAGATTTTGTATACCTTTTCACACAAAGCCACATGTCCTGTTTGCAAAGTGGGGTTGAGCTTTCTTGTTTTTGAAGTATTCTGTGTGCTTCTGATTTGCTGCAGCTTGTTAAACATACCTGTGGCACTTCTGAAAGTGCTGCTTTTTTGTCTCTGCCCACTTCCAGCCCGTTCTATTCCAACTTTTTTTTTTAATAGTTGTACATTTACTGCCAAGATGATGTTTGAAATATATGAAAGCAAAAATTTGAGAACTAGTGATATCATTGTGGCACCCAGACAGATTCTTTTAAGAATCCTTAAAGGTAGACTTTTCTCAATATGCAGATTAATAAAATTATAACTAGATTGGGTCTACTACCTTATGCCAAAGGAATCTTTTATTGTCTTTCCTACTTCCAGGTTTTTTTGTTCTTTTTTGCAGTACTGACCATGAGAAATGTGCAATATAGATGAACCTTATTGCTGAATTTTCTGTGCTACTGAACAGTTTCTGCATAGCAGGTTGAATGATGGCTACTGTCTGCTAAGAAAGATAGTTGAACTTTTGACCATTCATTCCAAAAATGTACACTCCAATAGCACAATGCTGTTCTAAATTTAAAGGCAGGGGAAGCTAATACCATCAGGGAGAGATATTTTCTTTCATTTGCTACTGAGGCTGCAACAATTATTTTAGAATGTGAAAGTTTTTTTAAAAAAATTATGTTATTGTAAAACTTTTGTCTGCATTTAATTAAGATGTGCATGTCATCTGGAAAAAAATGCAGAATATTTGCATAGAAATAACTATGGCAAACTGAAATCTTAACTTTAAGCCATTTTAATCACTTTCCCAGACATCATGATAATTACTTTCCGTCGACACATTTGAAGAGCTTTCTTGCAGCATCCAAATACATTCATGCCGACAGAAGTTTTCCCTGGTGAAGTGAGATGAGATGTATGTGATATCTTGAAGTGGGCAAATCATATTTTTCATCACTGCCTAATAATTAGCAGAAATTCATTACTCTGTGTTTGCTGAAGACCTAACAAAATAAGCTTGTAATTACTTGTAGCTCTGGGCAAGGTAAATATTTGATGTGGTGCTGGTGAATCAGTTGCTAGTGATAGAAGGAGTCAGCTGATCAAATCTTTCTTTAGCCTTTAATAGGATTCGAAGCTTTAACAACGAAGTCAAGGACAAATCTATCTCCCATTGTTGTTTTTCACTATCAACAAACAGCACAGGAGACAATGTTGGTGGAAATTTTTTAAAAACAGTTAATGAACCCTCTAGAGAATGAATCTCCGTAGGCTGGTTAAAAACTAGGCAAGTGGGACAAAAACAAAGGGAGCCTCCTTTATCAACAAGCACTTGGAAGCCTTATAATAATGGAAAAGACAGTGTGTGTATTTTGTTTAAAAACATAATTCCACATTGAAGGCATATTTATATGAAAAGAATGGGAAAGAACTCATGGTTTTATGTACTCTTGGCTTTACTTTTAAGGCTTTGCCTCCTCTAAGTATTGGGAAAGCACAGCTAAACCATAATATGCATAGCTGAGTGGAAGCGCCAGTGGTTCACGCAGTAAAACAGCCCCTACCAATTAGGCTGATGCTTACCAAGATAAAGAAGGTAGGGAGGCATTTACCTAGGGTACATATAACACTAATAAATGAGACTTCCAAAATAATCTCCGGCTTCCATGATGTGTTTTTTTTAAAATTTAGACAAGATGGAAATAGAGGGACTTGGGTCCAGGTTACGCCATCTCTAACTCATGTCATGGTAGTGGCAGTGAGAAGGAAGCCTAGATGTGCCTGGGAAGATAGGATAAAATGGAGAAGTGAACTCCTCTTTGAGCTCTAACAGCATGAGACCTTGGCCAACGGAAAAAATCCCACATTCCAAGTAGTAGAATGAAGTGTCTGTAGGGTTGCCAGGTTACCCGCTGCCAGCGGGGGAATTTGGGGAGGGGCATTCCAGGGGGCAGGGATGTCACTGAACTGATGTCATCATGTTGGCTACACTGAGGCGATGCTCTGCTTTTTTGGCAAAACCCTATGGTAAAAATGGCTGCAAACCATAGAGTTTTGCCCAAAAAGTAGAGTGTCATTCCTGACATAATTGATGCAATGACATCACTTCTGAAAGTGATGTCATCGCATTGATGATGTCACTGAGGGACATCTTTTAGGTGGTGGGGTTTCCCCCAATAGCCAGCAGGCTAGCGGTGGGTCTGAGCCCACAAAACTGGGGGATGCCCCCTCCCCCACCTGGGGGCGGGCAGGTCTAAGTGTCTGTGGGGCCTATTTTATCATAGGTCAAGCTTTGGAAAATATATGCCAACTTCACATGACACTGGAGTTCTATCACTGGAATTCCAGATGTGTTGTTCACCCCTAAAAAGAGCCCAAAGAGGGTACTATATGGATCAGGTCCATGGAATTGCAGAGGAATTACCCCACACACACACACACTAACACACATACTATTTCCATGTACACTCCAGGCTGCTATATGCTGCAACGGAGAAAACAGGAGGGAGAATAGGGCCAGAATGATGAAACAAGCTTTAGCCTGCATTTGGGAACCACTAACCAGGCCTCAAGTTGAACATAAGCTAAGGGCAATTAGCTCCTCCCCACAAAGGACAGGAAGCGTATTTTCCTTAAGTGTGTGACAATGAGTTTGATCCAGCAGACGACAGCCATAGATGGAAAGATGGAGTTTGATTTTCACTGATTTCCTCCTACCCACAGCAAATCTCCAATATCTGTTTTCCCTCTCATACTGTCCCTGGAATACTCAGAAGATTATTTTAGCATTTCACAATTTAGGTGCTTGTTCTGGTATTTACATTGGTAATAGTTTTGATGGTGCTACTTATCCTAAGCCCTGGAGACTCATGGTGGGGCAGGTTAGAAAATCAAGCAAATACAATTGTTCCTGTCCTCTCAATTTTCTTCTTTTCCTCTTTGCTATCCCCCAAAGTAAATAACTTCATTGTTACTTGCCAAGCTTAGTCATGTGTGATGATTTTTTATTTCCTGGTTGCTTTCACTGCTGTGTGTGTGTGTGTGTGAATTTGGAGGGGAAAGAGACATGTATGTGCAGTGTTATCTTTACTTTAGCTAAAGAAAATAGCTACAGTAAATAGAAGCTTTGGAAAATAAATCTTGCAAGTTCATCTTTTGACTCCATGACTGCTGTGATACAATTTATGCCAAGGATTTACACAAGATGTTCTTGTTTTAGTTTGGCCAGCACTGGATCACAAACCAAATTACCTTAATTTTAACACAACTGACATTTGGTTCCTTTGCTAAAAATCTGAAGTTTAATACTTTATTTAAAGGGGAAGATGACCATTAGGGTCTTAATATCTATTGTTAAATTAGCCAAACCCCATTACTAATGTCTGCCGCAACATGCATTATGTATAAAATGCTCTAAAATGTGCATTTACTAGCAAGCAGTCTACTTAATCAGCATGATAGTTCCTGTTGGCAAGATGAGTGCTTATGAAGTATGGCATAGCTGTTGGCAAAATGATTTATCTGCATGACACTGCGTGTCACTTTTGAACTTCGACTTGACATCCTTAAAATTACATTTTCATCAGTCTGTAAGATCAAGCTTCCTGTGCTGACTCACTTGGGTCAACATTTTGCAAATGACTGGATTTACCACTTGAACCATAAACCCTTTGTGAATAAATTGTGTGCATTGATGTTTGATAGCCTAGAGCACAGATCACGCTTTCGGAGCCAAAGAAAAGATGTCAAAGCAAAAGTTATTTGCCACTCTGCATACAAGATGACTTATCCCAAAGAGATTTCTCATATGGTTGTTTTCAACTCGCTCACTGAACTGTTCTACTTGTTGCATTCCAGTTACTGTAAACATCATAGCAGAAACATTTCCATATCCTATATCTTATTTTTAGTGCTTTGCCCATAATTCAGAAACTCAAGCTGTCACAGTCACCCAAAAGACTTAACTGATACTGGAGATAATTTTTCAGCAGGCAGTGTCAGGACGGATTCCCAGGTACCACTATTTACAGTCTCAACTGAGACAGGAATTTCAGATGAGGAATCAGAATGTAAAACTGCTGGTTGCTACCAGTGATGGAGGTGATTAGTGGGTTTCATCTGTCTCAATACCTGCTGTGAAAAGATGGATGAGACCCAAGGCACAGCTGGATATTTGATCTTGAAAACAATGAGACATGTCTTGGTTGCACATCAGCAGAGCTGCCTAGCACTTGTTAAAGACATTTTAAGTTGAAGGTGCTTCAAACAAAGCCTATTTTTATATTTTAAATTCTTTTCATACTAGAACTATTTAATCTCTTTGTAAGACCATTGGCAGATATCATCAGGAGCTTTAAAACTGGTTGACGCAAATCTGCTGATGGCACCCAGCTTTACATGTCATTATTCAAGCCTCTGAAGGCAGCGGTGAAGGTCCTGGACCTTTTCTCCTGAAAAATTTCACATACATTTGGGATTCCAAAATATACCTGAAAAATATTGATGAGGGGTTGGTATATTTTTAGTTCAGGTAGACCCAAATGCACACCCCTAATCCCTATAGCTCAGACTTACAAAAAAATTCAAGTTATGTTGAGAAAATTTACATTAATAACTATGATCCATGTGAGCTCAAGGATCTTTGCCATTTCTGTAGCCAGCAATGAGAAGCCATATGCTTACACTTTTCTGGATAACAGCCACTGTGACTTGTAGCAGAACTTGTGGGGAATGAGCTTTTCAAATTGCTTGGAAATGATGTATGTTTACAGAGCAAGGAAAGAATAAAGATGGCACATCAGCCTTCATGGAAGTCTCCCTAATGCTGAAGATAGTTCATGGAAATGAGGAATCGTAATTCAGTTTTAATGTTTTAGTAAACTGTCACTTAATAAATACAGAATCATTGCAAACCTTTTTTTTACTGTGATCAATCTGAGCATAAATTGCTTTTATGATGGTCATCAACATTCCACCCCTTGGAACAGCAAACATGCTGGGCATATATTTGTTCTTTTATAAATATTAACAGGCACAATATAACTTTTTGAGAAATAATTTGATCATATCTCTGTGTGGTAAATCATAGTTATAACCTTGAGGTTTTATTTTACACAGAACAGACATGCTCATCCTAAATATCCCCCATTCAACTGCCTGTGTACACTTGTAGAAAAGCTTTCCTGCCTACTCAATAAAAATATGTCCTAAATTGTTGCCATATAATTAAACAATTACCATTAATTTAATTATGCTATTTTTATACCCAGACCTTTGATGCTTAGGAGTACTTTGAACATCATTGGTATGCTTTTTTCTCCTTTCTACTAAATTGCTTTCATAATGGTTGATTGTACTGAAATGGTCCAACATTGCTATTTTCATTAGTGGTCATTAATATATTATCCTTGTCTATTACGAAAAAGAAATTGAAGCACATCAGGGGTTTCTCTCATTTTCTATCAATGCAACTGGATAAGCCAATATTTTTTCCCCACTGTGTTATAAAATATCCAGACCAAATCTGGTTGTCTAAGAATGTACTTTTTGTATGAATTCTCTTTGTAATAGATCTGCAAGGCAGAACAAATGGCTTAATATGTACATAAGTTGTTTACCTATTCCTTACTAATAACTCTTTGTGGCTTTAATTAAATAGTGTGAAAAATGTGCATTTTCCCAAGAGTTTTACTGAAATATGGTGAAACAGCTTCAACAAGGCTGGGGACTATGGTTGCCAGGTTTTCTGCTTTAGCAAGAGACCTCCTGCCAGCAGCCCCAACCCCCACCACTGCTCAATAGGCTGGCATAGGAATAAATAAAACAAAAATTGTCCATGACCTGGATAGCCCAGGTAAGCTCAATCTTGTCATATTTTGGAAGCTAAGCAGGGCTGACCCTGGCAAGTACTTGGAAGGGTGACCTTCAAGGAATACCAGAACCAGGACGCAGAGGTAGGTTATCAAGCCAACTCTCTGAAATGTCCTCGCCCCACTAGGGGTCACCAGAAGTCACCATGACTTCCAGGCTTGCAAGCACACGCATACACACACACACACACATACAAAATACAGAAATAGTTTAAAAACCAAAAATAGGGGTGAACCTGGAAGTGACCTTGTGTCACTCTAAGATTCAGTGGAAACTCTATGGTAAAACGATAGAATTTCCACTGAGTCTTACAGTGGAATGGCATCACTTTCAGGTTTCCCACAGAAATGAAGGCATGCCCTCAGCATGAGGGCACCACCACCTGCCAGGTGCTAGCCATCAGCTGGCAACCCTACTGGAGACCCCTGGAGTAGACGATGCTGAGGTTCATGAACTATAGGTCTGACTCAGTATGAAACAGGTTCATATGACTATTATTTCCACTTGTAATTGAGTCTTGCAAAAGATTTCAGTCAGTGCAGCTGGTTCCTCAACTATCATGCAAAATGGCCAACCTATGTATTTCTTTATTTACTTTATTTATAACCCAGCTTTCTCCCCAGTGGGGACCCAAAGCAACTTACATGGCCCTCCTCTCCTCCATTTTATCCTCACAACTACCCTGAAATGTGACTGAGAGTGTGTAACTAGCCCAAGGTCACCCAATAAGCTTTCGTGGTAGAGTAGGGATTTGAACCTGGGCCTTCCAGACCCTAGCTGACACTCTAAACACTTATTAATAATTTAAGATTTTATTTGAAATGGTGCATGTGAGTAATGCACCTTCTTTTTGTGTATACAATGCCAAAGCAGTGGCTTATGTATAAATTTCCATTTCAAATGTTTAATGGAAGCCAGTATAGCAATTGGAGTGCTGGAGTTGGACTTGGGGTACCCACTGAGTGACCTTGTGTCAGTCACTTTCTCTCAGCCTTATCTGCTTTAAAGGATTGTTGTGATGACAAAATATGGAAGGACAACGGTGTATACCAGCCTCAACTCCTTGGAGAAAAGGTGGGATAAAAATGCCCACTCATGCATCCATAGGCTCTAGACCAATGCATCATTTTTGCTCATTTATGGTCTCCAGAATTTAACTGTTACACCCCTAGCAGTGTTCCCCCTAAGCTGAGTTAGTGTGAGCTAGCTCACCGTTTTTTTAGCCTCCAGCTCACACATTTTTGTCTTAGCTCAGAAAGGATGTCTCCAGAGCGAACTAATTTATGCAGTAGCCAAACCACTCACTCACAATTTAATGCCAGTAGCTCACAAAGTAGAATTTTTATTCACAAGACTCCACAGCTTAAAGGAAGCATTGATCCCTAGCCATCAATGAAATCTGAATATTTTAACATACAGTTATTAAAGAAAACAAAACCAATTCTGATCTTATAAGTTCTAATGCTTTCCTTGAGATGTACAACAGTATTCATGTTTTGGTTACTATATATTCATCAGCTTTACCTGACAGCTAGTTTACAAATATACAGCCAGGCATTTATTACATTGGAAGAGTAATAAGCCCAAGAAATTTAGGACAGCACGTATAACAGAAGTGATGGGCTGTTGGAATGCCATGTGTTACTATGACAATCAACTGTCTGGACAATAATTATATTGCTGTCACAGTGGCTGAATAAAAGTAGTCACAGAATAACAACACAAATTTCTCACAGTCACTAAAAACCAAGCTCTGGGCTAATTATATAGTAGAAGATAAAGAAATATCCATCAGACAATTATTTTCAGTTTCAGTAGCAACAAAAGCACCTGTACTTGATGATGAGATCCCTGAATTTGCAGGACAAAGCCCATGAGAAGTCCACAGCTATGACACTTGCCTGTGTTCACACTGCATAACAAGGAAAGTGTTTCCTCTTTTGAAGAAAAAAGGTTCTCTTTAAATTAGTCACAAGCACTTTCGTTATACAAGTGTTCTGGTATAATAGGTCCCTAGCACAACATATGTTAATACTAAGCATATATTTATAGATATTTATTCTTGAAATATAGAAGGCTTCCATGTGCATGTGTATGCATCCCTTTCAGGTAGACTGTTGTTACATGTAAGCAAGGATGTCTCCTTCTTTGAGGCTTGCTTGAAAAATCACTGTTTTCCAGGAACAGTTTTAGATTATTTACAGTGCAGATGGAGCTGCACCTTTCTAAACCCTTTTACTTCAGTGGAGGCACAATCCGTGATGACACATTAATGCTTAGATTTACAAAATGCATATTAACTAACAAGGAAAATTAATGTAATGCTTGCCATACAAGACAAAATTAAACAATATGTTCCAGGATTTACTCCGAGATTTGAATATAGAATATTTAGTAAATGCTTTGTAAGCCAACACTTGATTATCCACAATAGTTAGTTGCCCAGCATTGCCCAGAGGGCAAGCTCCTCCCCCTCAATCACAATACCATAAGAACATAAGAGAAGCCAATATTGGGTCAGGCCAATGCCCCAGCCAGTCCAACACTCTGTCACACAGCGGCCAAAAATACCACGTGCTATCAGGAGGTCCAGCTGTGGAGCCAGGGCACTAGAAGCCCTCCCACTGTTGCCCCCCCCCCCAAGCATCAAA
The DNA here is from genome assembly GCF_001447785.1 of Gekko japonicus. NCBI lineage: Eukaryota > Metazoa > Chordata > Lepidosauria > Squamata > Gekkonidae > Gekko > Gekko japonicus. The sequence continues at coordinate 190,544 of NW_015160248.1, forward strand.
AATACAGAGCATCACTTGCCCCAGACTGAGTGTTCCTATCTATACCTTGTGGCTGATGAACCTCTGCTCCATATGTTTATCCAATTCCCTCTTGAAGCTGTCCATATTTGTAGCCGCCACCACCTCCTGTGGCAGTGAATTCCATGTGTTAATCACCCTTTGGGTGAAGAAGGACTTCCTTTAATTCACTCTAACCCAACTGCTCAGCAATTTCATTGAGTGCCCATGAGTTCTTGTATTGTAAGAAAGGGAGAAAAGTACTTCTTTCTCGACCTGCTCTATTCCATGCATAATCCTGTAAACCTCAGTCGTTGTTTCTCCAAGCTAAAGAGCCCCAAGAGCTTTAACCTTTCTTCATAGGGAAAGTGTTCCAACCCTTTAATCATTCTAGTTGCCCTTTTCTGCACTTTGTCCAATGCTATAATATCCTTTCTGAGGTATGGTGACCAGAATTGTTCACAGTATTCCAAATGAGGTCACACCATCGATTTATACAGGAGCGTTATGATATTGGCTGATTTGTTTTCAATTTCCTTCCTACCCTGTTTCCCCGAAAATAAGACCTAACCCAAAAATAATCCCTAGCAGGATTTCTATGCATTTGTGGTATAAGCCCTAGTGTGTCTTCTTGAGAAAAAATAAATATAAGACAGTGTCTTATTTTCGGGGAAACAGGGTAATAATCCTCAGCATATCATTGGCCTTTTTTATTGCAGTAGCACATTGTCTCAACATTTTCAGTGTCTTATCTATTACAACTCCAAGATCTCTCTCTTGGTCAGACTCTGCCAGTTCGGACCCCATCAATGTGTATTTATAGTTAGGATTTTTGGCTCCAATGTGCATCACCTTGCACTTGGCCACACTGAATCCCATTTGCCACATTGACACCCACTCACCCATCCTCAACAGATCCCTTTGGAGTGCTTCACAATCCTCCCTGGTTTTCACCACCCAGAACAATTTTATGTCACCTGCAAATTTAGCCATTTCACTGCCTACTCCTAACTCCAAATAATTAATGTCAAGGAGAGTTTGGCTATCTGGCTCGTGTACCAACCGCCTAATGCACCGGCAGATATCTTGTCTGATTTGCTAGATGCTGTATCAGGTTAAGCATTGGAATATCCCAGGCTCTTAGTCTTGGGTGACTTCAGTGTCCATGCCGATGATGCAGTGTCTTCCCAGACCAGGGACCTGGTGTCGTCCATGGAGGCACTGGGACTCTCTCAGCTCATATCGGCTCCCATGCATCAAGTGGGCCACATGCTGGATTTGATTTTTGGGATGGGTATACATGTGGGTCAGATTACAGCCATAGTCCCATGGTCTGACCACTTCACCCTGAAGGTCTGGCTGAGCATTCCGCGCCTTCCCTGTTTAGGCAGCGAGTGCATTTATGCTCGTCCACAGAGTCAAATAGACCCCTTTGGCTTCAGGAAGCTCTGTGGGATCCAATGTCCCCTGGTGGCTCATTGGATGAGCTGGTGGAGGACTGGGAACACCGGCTCTCTGAAGCCATCAACGAGATCACACCCTGGTGCCCTCTACGCCCTCGCACCAAAGCAGCACCTTGGTTTACATCGGAGCTGTGAAGGATGAAGCAGGAGCTAAGACGGCTAGAGCGGAGGGGGCGGCGTACTCATGATGAAGTGTCACAAACATCTTATAGGATGCTTATGAAAGCCTATGAGATGTCTGTGAAGACCGCAAAGAAGGATTTCTATGCATCCTCCATTGCATCTGCAAGCTCACGCCCAGCCCAATCATTTAGAATTATTCAGTCTATTACAACTCTGCCACAGGACAGACCAAATAGTAGGGAATTGGCCATTGGCTGCGAGGCATTTGCAAGCTATTTCACAGATAAGATCATGACACTCTGCCAGGACCTCCCAACAACAATTGAGACAGTAAGAGAACTGGAAGCCCCTTGTCTGTCTTCTGGTTTAATATTGGGCCACTTCAATCAACTCTCCCAGGAGAAAGTCGACAGGATCCTGGTAGCAGTAAGGCCGTCTACTTGCCTCCTCAACCCATGCCCTTCCTGGTTGGTGAAAGCCCGAGGGGAGAGCATTCAGGGCTCTCTGGGAGAAATTATCAACTTGTCCCTTTCTACTGGGACTTTTCCAGAGGCTTTGAAGGAGGTAGTAGTTCGTCCACTCCTGAAAAAAACATCATTGGACCTTATGGTCCTAACCAACTACTGCCCAATGTCGAACCTATTGTTCCTGGGTAAGGTGGTTGAGAGAGCGGTGGCTGAACAACTCCAGGTTTTCCTGGATGATGCTTCCATCCTAGATTCTTTCCAGTCTGGCTTCCACCCTGGTCATGGGATGGAGACGGCTCTGGTCACCCTTACAGATGACTGCCATAGAAATCTGGATCAGAGTGGATCAGCGCTGCTATTACTATTAGATCTAACGGTGGCGTTTGTTATGGTCAATTACAATATATTGACCTACTGCATTGCCAATGTAGTTCAGGGAACTGCCTTGAAATGGTTTTCCTCCTTCCTCCATGGTCAGGGACAGAGGGTGGCACTTGGCAAGAGGGTCTCCCCACGATAGCCACTGGAATGTGGTGTGCCGCAGGGGGCAATCCTCCTGCCAATGTTATTTAACATTGCCCCCTCACCCAGTTAGTCCAGAGTTATGGACTGGGTTGTCATCAGCATGCTGATGATACCCAGCTTTAGTGAGAGAAGATCTTCCCTTACAGAACCCATGCTGAGTCTGCCTCAATAGTTTTGTTCATCAACGTGCCTACTAATTCCCTCCTTAATAACAGTTTCCACCAACTTACTGTCATGCCTGCAGTGCAACCCGACCCCGTGGACCCTGACCCCAGGGATTCTACACCCTCAACATCCGAGGGTGAGCTCCCTGCAACCCTTGAATCACTAGGTCTAAACCCTGAGGAGGATGAGCACCAGCTACCAGGAGAGTTTACACCTGGAGCCGCACCTGCAGAGCCAAGCACAAGCACAAGCACCACACCTCCTGATTCCCCCCCACTTATGTCTCGTTTGTGAGAACAAAGGCGACGAGACATGGCAACTTGGCGTAAAGAGGCACACATGCGAGGTTGGTGTATTCTAAGCCCAGAGTACAGACCAGAGCCAGGAACCTGTTAGCTGCCGGTAATTGGCTAACAAGTGGAACGGGCTTTTAAGATGGCTCTCTCAGATCCCAAACTCGTGCTGGCAACTAATCGCATAGACGAATCGCTGCACCCCGGATCCTGTGTTCCTGTTTCCTGGTTTTCATCTTGATTCCCCAGCTCCTGTCTTTGGCTTGCATGATGTCATTTCTCTGGCTCTGACTTCGGACTCTGTAACCTGACTCTTGACAAATGGCTTTTGGCTTCTTAACTCTGCCTGCAATCTCCGGTAACCCTAGACTGTGTTTTTGACTTGGTATTTTGGACTCTGCTCATGTTTCTCTGCCTTATCTGGTACCCTGACCTCAGACTGTATTTTGGACTTTCCGTGTCCTGCCTGGCCCATCAGCACAATTGTGACACTTACCCAGTATCGACGTCAGACTGACTGGACTGTAATTTCTTGGATCACCTCTGGAACCCTTTTTAAAATATGGGAGTGACATTAGCTACTTTCCAGTCCTCAGGAATGGAGGCAGATTTTAATGAAAGATTACATATTTTTGTCAGGAGATCCACAAGTTCACATTTGAGTTCTTTCAGAACCCTTGGATGTATGCCATCTGGGCCTGGTGATTTTCAGTTTTTAAGTTGTCTATCAGTTGTAGGACCTCCTCTCTCATCACCTCAATCTGAGTCAGGTCTTTCAACACCCCTCCCGAAGTCAGTGGTTCTGGAGTGGGCAAGCACTTCTCATCTTCCACAGTGAAGACAGAGGCAAGAAATGCATTCAGCTCCTTTTTCTATACCTATTTGTGCCTTTCCTAATCTGCGCTTCTAGGATTGTAGTTTTAAATACTCTCCGAGCTTCCCCAATGTTTTTGACCCTTTCTACTTTTCCTTTCAGTTTCCTCCTTACATATCCCCTCATTTCAGAGAAGCTACCAGGGGAGCGGTGGCACAGAGGATTTATCCTCTGGTTAGTAACATCTGAGCTGAACAGTACGGTTGTCAGTTCTAGCCCCGTGTTGTTGTAAGCTACCAGCCTTGTCCCTAGCTCGTCGTCCACCCAGCGGTTCGAAAGCTTCAGCGAGTAGATAAAATGGGTACCACTCCTTAGAGAGGGTGGGCACACCAAACCCCCCCCCCGGGGGGGGAGGGGTTAGCTGATGTCCAGAATGCAAGATTGAAAGCCTAAGAAAAAATCTCTTTGACTCTGAGAAGCCTGTAATGGGTCGTTCCAGCCAGGCGGTGGCAGTGCGGCGCTGCAAGACCTGGAGAAGCTGATGTCATCTAGCAAAGCCGAAGTGAATATGCCGATGAAACACATCTGACCCTGCAGCTGGACAAACCCTCGCCGACTGTGAATGTGTGTGATTTAAAAGTTATATGTTGTCCTCCCTTACCCCCATAAATCATTGTTAGTCCCGCGTGAATGAGTAACTGTTATTATTATTATTATTTTGAAAGTGGTTGTGTTGGTCTTTTTGGGCAACTCCCTATTTATACAACTGTTGAACTCAATAACATTATGGTCACTGTTCCCAAGCAGTGCAATCTTTCACCAGGTCTTGGGCATTACTTAGGACCAAATCCAGGTCCATTTCTCCCCTGGTAGGTTCTGTGACCATCTGTGAAAAGTACGAAGATGGACAAGTGATTTCAGCTTACGTACTTTTAATTGTGGAGTACAAGACAACTTGCTCGGCTCGCAGGCCGGCTTATATGTGCAAGGAAACCCACACCCCAAACACACCCTACTCCATGTATTGGCTATTTACAGTGGCCGCGAGTTCCATAGGCTCTTGGCCGGGAGCCTAGTCCCCCTATTGGTGCGGTCTAGGTCTAGGTCCATTGTCTTTGGGAGTGAAGCTCGATGGCTTCTGATGACCGTGTGGAGCCCTTGCCTTGCATGTGGTCTGGAATGAGTACATTATAATCTGTTCCAAAGCACAGTCATTGAGAATGTCTAGAAACTCAATCTCTTTTTCCTAACTTGAACCCATATTGGCCCAATCAACATGTGTGTAGTTAAAATCACCCATTATGACGCAGTTATTTCATCTAGCCACTATCTTTAATTCATTCATCATTTTATAATCCTCCTCTATCTTTTGATCTGGTGGGTGATAACAAACTCCCAGTGTTAAGCTTCCTTTTGGGCCTAGTATTTCAACCCATAGCATTTCCAGAAGTGAATCCAATTCTCTTACCTTCTCAGTCTTACTGGACTGTATACCCTCTCTGACATACAGAGCCACCCTACCTCCAACTCTTCCTCCCCTATCCTTCTGATATAATTTATAACCAGGAATCACCATATTCCACTGATTTTCCTCATCCCACCAAGTTTCTGAAATACAATGTCTATGTTTTCCCCTAGCACCAAGCATTCCAACTTGCCAATTTTACCTCAGACACTTCTACCCCACACATCCTTAGGCAAGAGCCCCACTCTCACCTCTACAGCTGTCCAGCTGGATGCTTCCTGCCATTGGTGGACTTCTGATAGCCAGTGCTGCTAGCTGATGCCATTCTTGGGCACCTCCTTCCTCCTCAGCTGTTGGGAGCCAGCCAGGCCCATAGCTACAGTGGGGGCCCCCGGGGACCAGCCCCCCAACTTCCTATCAAGGCCTCACGACTTGGTATCCACCCCAGGCCCCCCAACTCTCTGGGCCACCCAGATGACTGCCCCACTGGACCTGGTGGGGGCAGCAGTGTACTTGGAGGAGAATCAAGTCATGAGCGGTGGGCCAGCGAAGTGGGGCCAGCAGGAACTTGCACTTAGAGAAGAAGCCAGGGGCAGCATGGGCCATGGAGGCAGTAGGAGCCGGACCACAGGGGGCTGGTGCTTAGGAGCCACATGCACCCTTACAAGGCTGCAACCAGTGAATGAATGATGTTTATTTGTGGTCAAAGACCATTTATCAAAATAATACATATTCGTTAAATACAACCAAATTAGCTTTCAGCTCTAAAAATAAACGTATAACCTTAAAATTATTAAAATGTTAAAAGGGGAAAAGTTTAACAGTCCATTATATCAAAATAATTATAACATGTTTAAAACTAAACTACTTATGAGTCACACAAAAGGTAAATGAGGATTCTACTTGATCTGCTTCTTATTGTGAAATTTTACTAGTTGCCAGCAGAATTTTGCTATTTGTCTAAAGATCTGTTGATTTTCCTCTATCAAAAGTCTCTCTAGATCAGCACTTTCTGCATCAAGTGCTGGTCTATCCATGAGGGGGGCACACAGCCAGTGAATGCACTGCCCACCCGCACCTACCCTGGAAGGAGAGAGGCCAGCCCTCATCAGATCCAGTGCCAGGGCTATGAAGCTCTCACCAATCTTCTGCTGGCGGTGCTCGGGCAGCTTCAGCAGGTCATGGGGTTGGGGGAGGGGGCCCTCAGGGCCTCACCAAGGCTGCCCTCCCTCCTCCTCCACCCTTGCTGGGGCCTCGCTGGTGGCACCCACTCCTCTGGGTGTCTCGGGGCACTTTCCGAGGGCAGAAGAACTTAATAAAACCTGGCAGAAGGACTTAATAAAGTGTCCCTTCGCCTTCCCACTGCTCAAGTAAGTCTCGCATCGGGAGGGAGGGTAGGTAGGTAGGTAGGTAGAAAATTTATTGTATATGGCCATAGGCCTTCACAATCTAAAACAATAAAATACATCAGTAAAATATAACTATATAATACATATTATCTAAAACTTGGTCAACTTTAAAATCAGATAGTTTCTAGCAAACTAGCTAACAGCAGCTGTCTCATTTGATACTTTTCTAGTTGCTACATTTTCCTGGCAGCTTGAGCAAAAAGTGCCATCCTGTTAGAAACAAAAGAATCTGTATCTGACAACATAAGAATTAATTTATCAGAGTCAGAAAACAGATGGAGACCAGACAATATGTTGGCAAGAAATCTTTCCCTTGGTTCCGAATATAAGGGACCATTTAGAACATAATGTGGCAGGTCCTCAATCCAGGTTCCACAGATACATATACGCTGATCTACAGGGGTTTTTTGGTATCATCCAAGCAGCATCTCAGTTGTCACTGATTGGAAACATAATGATGAGAGTGCTACCCTGAGTTTATAAATTGTAATTTCAGTCAAATAACGTGCTCTAACATGGTCTTTTTTGATGGTTTTGTTCCAGGGAGCAAATTTTGATTTATTGATTAAAAAATTGTCAATTAAGGCATCTTCTTTATAAATCCATTTCCTTAAGTCAACAGAGTACATCATGCAAAATGCTGGCCTGGATGAATCACAAGAGGGAATTAAGATTGCTGGGGAAAAGATCAACAACCTCAGATATGCAGACAATACCACTCTAATGGCAGAAAGTGAAGAGGACCTCAAGAGCCTCTTGCTCAGGGTAAAAGAGGAGAGCGCAAAAGTGGGCTTGAAGCTCAACATCAAAAAAACCAAGATCATGGCATCCGGCCCCATCACTCCTTGGCATATAGAAGGGAAAGTCGTGGAAGTAGTGACAGACTTCATGTTCCTGGGAGCCCAGATCACCACAGACTGTGACAGCAGCCATGAAATTAAAAGACGCCTACTCCTTGGGAGGAAAGCGATGGCGAACCTCAACAGCTTGATAAAAAGTAGAGACATCACCCTGCCAACAAAAGTCCGCATGGTCAAAGCAATGGTATTCCCAGTAGTCATGTATGGCTGCGAGAGTTGGACTATAAGGAAGGCCGAGCGCCAAAGAATAGATGCTTTTGAACTATGGTGCTGGAGAAGACTCTTGAGAGTCCCTTGGCCTGCAAGAAGATCAAATCAGTCAATCCTAAAATAAATCAACCCTGACTGTTCCCTGGAAGGCCAGATAATGAAACTGAAGCTCAAAGTCTTTGGCCACCAAATGAGAAGGGAGCACTCACTGGAGAAAACCCTGATGCTGGGAAAGATTGAAGGTCAAAGAAGACGGGGACGGCAAAGGATGAGATGGTTAGACAGTGTCATCGATGCAACAAACATGAAATTGAGCAAACTTCAGAGGACGGCGGAAGACAGGAGGGCCTGGTGGGATCTGGTCCATGGGGTCGCGAAGAGTCAGACTCCACTGTGCAACTGAACAACAACAACAAAGTCAACATTGCTTCCTGAAGATTGGAATAATTCATCTGGAATAGTATATTGGGATGCGATGTTATTAAGGAAGGCCTGCCAGGTTTTGTCCGTGTTTTGCATTAATTGGTAACTCAAATTGCTGAAGGAACCAGGGTTTATTGGCTGATGTTTTTTTCCACAACTTAAGAGTTGCCAAATGAGCGCATGCTCTAACCGAAGGGAGGTCAGGTTCCGCCCTTAACAAGGCCGCTGGTGTCCCTTTTGGTAGGGCTAAAACACGTCTCATAAAAAAGTTTTGGACTATTTCCAGATTACTAAGTAATGATTCTTTCCATCCCCAAGATGATTCCATGGCTTGGAAGGAAGAAGAAGGGTCCTGCTAGCTGTGGGGACTGTCACCATAGCATTCCGAAGGGGGCGAGGTTTAGTCAGTGCAGATTCCCCTGTGGAATGGGCAAGGCAGAGAAATAAGCTTGAGTATTTGGCAATTTGTTATAACTGGCAATCACCAATCCCCTTGAGTGCTGGATTGGCTGGTACAAGCCACTTTGGGCAGCCGGTCAAGCTGGAAAGTGGCATATCAGTATCATAAATCAATCAATGTCAGCGATTTGATGAATGTGGTTTTGTCAGTTGTTCTAAGGGAAAGGTTCCATAGTGTTTGGGGTTTTTTTAAAGCTATATATTTATACTGCAATCTTTTGGCACAGATTGTTGGAGGGAGAAAATAGCATTTTTTTTCATAGTGTTGGAATTTACATTTTTCTCAACCAGTAGAACTCATGCTATGAGAAACAGTTTAGTAGTTTGCAAATAGTTTTTCAATGTTACATTTCAGTTACAGTATTATGGAACGAAACTAATTGCTGTCAGTAGTGGATGCAGTTCTACTCACAGCAAGATAAATTGGATTTCTAAACTGTGATTTCCATTGTGTTCCCTCCATGTATCATGAGTGTTACCCTGATGTGCACAGCAGTTGGCCTCCTTATTTATACAGTGAGATACAGCTTTATGCTGAATCCATCATCTTTCTGTGTTCTAGGGCAGCTGAAAGAAAATACCAGGTTCAATTGTAGACTGCCATCTATTGGAAGGGGTTAAAGAGTACACCAGCTACTTGATATCAAGAGGATCATATGAGAATGGAGAAGGGGGAGAAATGTCCCTATTGATCATATTAGAGGGAGGAAAAATACTCCCTTTTAAAGGATTTAAGCATCAGTCCAAACCATCTATTTAGTTACTGAAAACCCAGTTTGATTTTTGTGGATTTTGATGGTTAGCAGGAATTATTTCCACTGAAGAGCAACATATACATTTCAAGGTGTTAGTTCCTTTCAAGTGAACAATCAGTAGAAGAAATCTCAGTTTGAATGTTTTGACATACCTGAAATGGGGGTGGGGGGCAAAGGGCAACATATTTGCTGGTACACCTTGTAATGATATCACATACTAAGTTAAATTCCTCCAGGCTTTTATAGCCTAATCCTAGCCATATTTACTTGTGAGCAAGACTTGTCAGTTTCAAGGCCACTGCACTATGCGCTTTGCCAACTAATACCAAGTGAGAATCTTGTAAAATCATGGTTTAGTGAATGGAAGGAAGGACAGTGGAAATTATCTACGGCCGTAAATTTCAAAGAACTGTAATACATTATTTAGGACCATGTGACACCTCAGGTTTAGAGGCGTCTGTTTCAAATGATTAGTAAGGCTGTGAATCAGAAAAAAATATGCTACATAAAAGGAGAGATATAGATTCAGGGCTGTGGACTGAAAATATGCATCAACCATATATTTCATGCTATAAATTGCAATGAAACTCTAATGGTTCTGGAGACCAAGAAATTCTCTCTGAGTTTAAAGCAAAATAATATATCAAGTTCAATACAGGTATTTGGCTATCCAGCACCAAGGGTGAAATGGTTGGAATGGGATAGGTCAAAACATTCAGTCTACAGGTTGGCCTAAGCAGCAGCAAATAGAGGATGTCATAACTTTATATAATAGCATAAAGTGGGGGGGAAATATCTCTGTGTGGGAAATCTGCTGTAGAATTGGGAAGGTTGTTTCTTGAACCAGTACTTTAGGAAGATAATTTTCTTGGCAAGCTGGTTAGTACACATATAAATGGAATTTTAAAAAACATATATAATTATGAATTATATGCCTACCATTTTGCTATTACAACTCTCTTTGTGTTGACTTAAAATTTTACATAATACCATAAAATTTTGGCTAGATGGTCTAGCTGACTTTTGTTTCTAAAATCAGGTTTTATAGTTTTTGCTTCATCTTCTATTGATAACATTTTCATGTTTGCATGGTACACAAATTGGCACTATTATATGTCAAGCAGGGTGCAAAAAACTGACAGAGAAGTAACCATGCAGATATAGCTGGTGATGTCCTACATCTGTGATAGAACTATAAATATTCAGGATGCTTGGGAAAAATACTGTACAATTATAAAAGTTGTATCTGATATATATATAATGTACTGGCACTTTCCAGCTCTCCCATTGGCTGTGCTGTACTCTCCATCAGCCACTGGCCCATCAACCACCACTCAAGAGTACTTGCATGCCATTGGATGGGTGCTGGGTCTGCTCCTCTCTCCCACCTACTGCCAGCTTGGCCAGTCTTCCCCATCAGAATAAATTGCCAAAACTACTGTCTCTCCTGATGAAGACACTTCTCCTGCTTGGTTCCTCTGCAGCTGGCTGGCTACCAAGGTGAATTACCAGCCATCAAACCATTCTCTTCTCCTCCTGCTGTGGGGCTCATTTCCCCTTCACTGGGGCCAATCCTGACTAGGGTTACCAGCTCCAGGTAGGGAAATTCCTGGAGATTTTGTAGTGGAGTCTATGGAAACTGGAGTTTGGGGAGGGGAGAAGCCTCAGCTGAACAGAATGCTATAGAATCCACCCTCCAAAGCAGTTATTTTATCCTGGGGTACCATTGCCACCAATCTCCAGCTGAGGGCTGGAGATCACTCAGAATTAAAACTGCTCTCCAGATGACAGCGATCAGCTCCCCTGGAGAAAATGGCGGCTTTGCAGGGTGGACTCTGTGTCATTATACCCTGCTGAGGTTGATTCACTCCTGCTTGGGTCCCCATTGCAGAGAAAGACTGTACTTTTCCTGCAGGGAGGGGGGAGGATCTGGAAACTTGAAGTCAGAGGGGCAGATGGTTGACTGGGAGGGAGATAGGGTTGCCAACTCCAGGTTGGGAAATTCTTGGAGATTTGAGGGGTGCAGCCTGGAGAGGGTGGGGTTTGAGGAAGGCTGGGACCTCAGAAAGGTATAATGCCATAGACTCCACCCTCCAAACCAGCCATTTCCTCCTGGGGAACCATTGTTGACAATCTCCAGGTGAGGGCTGGAGATCACTCAGAATTGCAAGTCCTCTTCACATGGAAGAGATCAATTCCCCTGGAGAAAATGATGGACTCTGTGTCATTATACCCTGCAGAGGTCACCACAGCAAATCGATGCTGAGTGCTCAAGGCTGGGGCACCCACCTAGAGCCTCTTTTTAGAGCTCATTGTATTTATTTCCACAATGGGCCTTGTTCCTAGTTAGTTATGAAGTACTCCTGAAACACACAGTGAGTTCATTTATTTATAGTATTTTTATCCCAAACTTTCACCCCAGAGCTCCAGGTGGCATACATAGTTTCACCTTTCTCTGTTTTATTCTCCAACAACCTAGTGAGGTGTGTTAGACTGAAAAAGAATGATTGGCTCCAAGTAACCCAGTAAGTTTCAAGATGAGCAGGGACTTGAATATGGGTCTCTGTGACTGTAAGTCTAGTATGGATTCCATTAAGCTATTTAAGAAATGTGATAAGGCCAGGATACAGAGCTTAAGCAGGAAATCTATTAATTACCACACAGATCTTGAAAGCAGACTATTGGTGTTAGGTACAAAATTGCACAAGAGCCTAGATCTCTTTGCTAGTCCTCTTATCTTGCTGCTGTTTCAGGGTTACTTCCCCTTATTTTGCAATACTGTTGGGGGTGGGTGGGTAAGGAATGGCTTCCTACCCAGAGATTCCTGAGGACTGGAAGGTAGCTAATGTCACTCCCATCTTTAAAAAGTGTTCCAGAGGAGATCCAGGAAATTACAGGCCAGTCAGTCTGACATTGATTCTGGGTAAGTTGGTGGAAACTGTTATTAAGGAGAAAATTAGTAGGCACGTTGATGAACAAAACTATTGAGGCAGACTCAGCATGGGTTCTGTAAGGGAAGATCTTCTCTCACTAACCTGTTAGTGTTTTTTGAGGAGTGAACAAAAGGGGGACCCAATAGATGTTGTTTACCTTGACTTCCAGAAAGCTTTCGATAAAAGTTCCTCATCCAAGTTTCCTAAGTAAGCTCAATAGTCATGGGATAAAAGGACAAGTCCTCTTGTGGATCAAAAACTGGCTAATTAATAGGAAACAGAGTGAGTATAAATGGGAAATTTTCTCAGTGGAGGGTGGTAAACAGTGGGGTACCACAGTGATTAGTACTGGGTCTGATGCTTTTTTAACTTGTTCGGTAATGATTTGGAGTTTGGAGTAGGCAGGTGACATGGAATTGTTCTAGGTGGTGAAAAACAGGGAGGATTGTGAAGCACTCCAAAGGGATCTGTTGAAGATAAGTGAGTGGGTGTCAATGTGGCAAATGGGATTCAGTGTGGCCAAGTGCAAAGTGATGCACATTGGGGCCAAAAATCCTAACTATAAATACACGTTGATGGGGTCCGAACTGGCAGACTCTGACCAAGAGAGAGATCTTGAAGTTGTAGTAGATAAGTCACTGAAAATGTCGAGAGAGTGTGTGACTGCAATAAAAAAGGCCAACGCTATGCTCGGGATTATTAGGAAGGAAATTGAAAACAAATCAGCCAATATCATAATGCTCCTGTATAAATCGATGGTGTGACCTCATTTGGAATACTGTGAACAATTCTGGTCACCATACCTCAGAAAGGATATTATAGCATTGGACAAAGTGCAGAAAAGGGCAACTAGAATTATTAAAGGGTTGGAACACTTTCCCTATGAAGAAAGGTTAAAGCTCTTGGGGCTCTTTAGCTTGGAGAAGTGACGGCTGAGGGGTGACATGATCGAGGTTTAAAAATTATGCATGGGATAGAGCATGTCGAGAAAGAAGTATTTTTCTCCATTTCTCAAAATATAAGAACTCATGGACACTGCTGGACCTCCTGATGGCAGCTGATATTTTTGGCCACTGTGTGACAGAGCGTTGGACTGGATGGGCCATTGGCCTGATCCAACATTGGCTTCTCATATGTTCTGAGATGTTCAAGCATTTACCAGGATGTGTACAAGGATGGAACAGAACAGTGTGTTTCAGGGTTGGGGTGGGATCCTTGAGCTTCAGCCTAGAAGGTACTTTTGCTTGTACGCTCATTTACTTCACACATACATGAAGCATTCTCTATTCCTGAATGTGGCTAAGAAGATTCCATGCTACATAAAACAAGGGTTGCTAGAAGTCCTGCCCCTAAGCCCTGACCCCAAGAGTGGTCACTTGCCCAGCCACCCCTCTCCCTTGCCTCCTGCAAGATTTAATTGGCTTCAACTGACCGGCAGGGACCACATGGCATGCCAATCTGCTGGAGGGCCCTTTAAATCTAACAGGAGGGTGGAAGAGAGGCAGTCATGGGGTGCATACTCGGCTCAGGAAAAGACCCTTTAAAGGGTCTTTTTGCAAGTGGGGTGGGGGCTGTAGCATGCAGGGCTGATTTTCACGTACTCCCGCAGGCCGTGTGGTCCCTAGCATCCCCTGACCCCACTAGACTCCGTGGCTGCCTTCTTCCTGTCCACATTTCCTCCCTGCTGTTGGGCATGCCAAGGTCTCAGTATAGCAAATGTCAACAGTGTCAACACCTATGGAAACTAACTTTCTTAAGAACACTGAAATAAGTGAGCCTTTACCTAAAGACAATCAGTACAGAGCCACCATAGGAAAACGTATGTAGCTAAACACCACTAGCAGACTCGATATTGCAACCAATGTTGGGATCTTTAGTAGAAATGCAAGTGTACCTACCAAGAAAGAATGGGTTGCAATAGAAAGGGTGGCTAAATATATAAAAGGAACTTTAGATTTGAAATGAATTACCATCCCCCAGTAATCCAAAATTAGTTGGTTACACAGATGCAGTTTGGGTACAGATAATTTAGACTATAAATCTACAAATGAGTACTTGGTCCTGTATGGAGGTGGACCAATCCCCTGGTCCAGTAGAAAGCCAACTACAGTAAGTTTGTTTTCCATAGAATCTGAATACATAACATCTGCTGAAGTATGCAGAGAGCTGTTGTGGCTAGACCAGTTACTAAAGGACTTTGGAGTTGATGAGCTTAAGCCAATTCAGCTTAAAGAAGACAACCAGGGCTGCATTAAGAAAGAGAAGAGATTGGATTTATACCCTGCCCTTCACTTAGAGTCTCAGAGTGGCTTACAAACTCCTTTCCCTTCCCCTCCCCACAACAGACACCCTGTGAGGTAGATAGGGCTAAGAAAGCATTTTTCAGAACTGTCACTGAGATAACAGTTCTGACAGAACTATGGCTTGCCCAAGGTAATCCAGCAGCTGCAAGTGGAGGAGTGGGGAATCAAGCTCAGTTCTCCCAGATTACAGTCTGCATGCTTAACTACTATACCAAACTGGCTCTCTATCAGAAAAAATGGCTGTACACACTAAGCTTGTGACCTAACTGAGAAGGGCATAATACAGATGGAGTACTGTTCAACAGAAGAGATGGTGGCCAGCATCCTGACCAAGCCTCTATCAAGAAACAGATTTGAAAAACTGTGAAATGAGCTGAAACTTGAGGACTTTGCATACGACGTTAAGAAGTGGTGTTGGATACTGTAACTCTGCATGCACGAGGATCTGAGAGGGAAAGGGTTAAGAGAATTTTCTTACTCAGGTACACTTGGCCCCACCCTCTCAATGGTTAGATGTTGAGCCTCTTTGATCATCGCTTGCCTTCTGTTTCATATATATATATATAAAGCCCCCTCATCGTAAAATCAATGCCCAGGCCAAACCACTGGACCTAGAGACACCAAATTTGGGGAGAGCACTCCTACCATGGTGTAGGTGCTCGGTAAGAAGGGATTCTTAGAAGTTCGACACCTAAGTGGGTCAAAAGGGGTAAGATGTGCTCTCCCCATTGATTGCTGTGTGGCTCCCAGGCCTGCACCCCCTATTCTCTGATTGGTCAGCTGCAGAGCTCAGTGTTCTGAGGTAAAAATAACTAACAGTTAACAGGGGACTGCAGAGAGCTAATGACAGTTGAGGAAATCAGGAGTCGCCAATGACCACCTGTGAGGTGAAGCAAAGCTGCTGGCCCAGCCTCTCTGATGGGTTCCAACACACTCCCCCCATCTCCTACACCTAAGAGGTGGTTGTCTTTCAGGTGCAGCCCCACCTCCACAGTGGCTTCTAATACCTCTCCCCCCTCCCCTTCCTACACTAGACAGGCAGCTGTCTGTCAGGTGTAGGAGAGGAGGTTGGATGGCTTCCAACACACTCCCCCCACCTCCTACACCTAACAGGCGGTTGTCTGTCAGGTGCAGCCCCACCTCCACAGTGGCTTCTAATACTCCTCCCCCTCCTGCACTGGACAGGCAGCTGCCTGTCAGGTGTAGGAGAGGTGGTGGGATGCTTACAGCCACCGGAGAGGTTTGCTCAACAGGATTGCCTTAGCACTGCTGCTGGCCCAGCCTCCCCGATGCCTTTAAATACAACCCCCCCACACCCCAGACAGGCCGGGGTCTGTCAGGTGTAGGAGCAGGGCCAGGGTATGAATGTTTATGGGGAGATAGTATAGGACATTTCTAGGAGCCATTTCGAAGTGTGCCTCATGAACCTGAAGAAACGTCCACCACATCACCACTCCCTCACACCAACTCCCCCTCACACCTCTCACCTCTTACTGCCCCCAAGAAAGCTCCTGGCAAACGTCGAGCCAGATACACCAACGCTACAACTGAGCTGCACAGGCCAAGTACCAGTGAGATCACCCAGAACCACCAATGTGGTCTAGAGAGAGGTCTTTTGGTAGAGAGAGAGAAAAGTATGTATGTCTCACTTCATTTGTTACACTACAATCTTCTCTGTTAGAATTCCTACAACAAATGTCACAAATGTCACATCATCAGTATTATAACTGGATTTACGGAACTTAAGTACCGTAGCGAAGCATGGGTAGCAGGCTAGTCTTATATATAGGATCTTCTCTCTCTTACCTGGGCTTGGAGCTGCAGCAAGTTAACCTTTTTGTAGTTAATCTGCTCTCAATAAGTTAAATGTACCTATATGAATGTGTCATGTAAGATGTGCTCCTATTTTTGTAAGTAAAATGTCTTTCTCTTGTTAATATTGGAGTCAGATCATGTTTGACATTTGCTTGAACAGCATCTTCCCTTAACCGGAAAATGTGGAAGATCGGAACTGCAAAAAGCTTTGGTGCTTCCAAGGCAAATTATATTTTCATTTTTACATTTAACCCAACAGATCTGGCAATCCTACCCTCCCCATCCCCCACCAGTGGCCAGGAGGTTCCTGGCAACCCTATTGGTGGGTGAAGCTGGTGAGCAATTGACTCCCTCCCAACCCACACCTGTACTTGAGAGAGATAAAACTTTGTAAAACTCGAGGTGCAGGTATTGCTCAGTTCAAACCTCCAAAGAAAAATGCATTTCTTCACAAGAAGTATTGGTTATGGTCTGATTACTAAAAGACTATTATGATCACAATTCACTATACAATATCTTATATTTTAACATACTATGTCCAGCATTTTTTATTTTTTAAGTTTTTATGTAAATAAAAGAACAGTTTGAAGGTTCTGTGAAGCCAATTTTGAACAAGAAACTCTATAGAAAATGTGTGCATGCCAAGAATATGCTCTCACCCTTTCCAGATATTAGATCTTATTTGTGTATATTTGAAGACCATTCATAGAGCATTTTCAGATTTTTAAAAATTACTCTAGGAAGATAGTAATTATAAAGGCTTAGAATCTAAGATTTATTCATATATTAAATTACTCTCAAAAGAATATGCAAATAGAATAAGATCTGGTAGTGAATACTATAGAAGAAATGTGGGAAATTATCTCGCTCAAGGTCACTACTTTCTCCATGCTTTAATCTTATGGAAGTGCATTTTAGATGATGTATAGATAGTGCTGCATTCCATTAAATATCTGTTTTATATATAAAACAGTTAATTATCTTGGCTGGAAGAACTTTAAAGAAATTGGCAATGTGAAAAACATTAAAGCCATTAAAGCTGTCTGGATGGATGTTATAATTAATTTGGCTAAACTTGGGAGGCAAATTTGAATTTTAATAATCCAGATTATTTATATCTTTAGCTATTTCATAGTTTTATACTGTTCAAACAGCAGTTTCTTTAAACCATGCCCATGTTTTTTTTTAAAAAAAAAAATTCTATTTTATTGTTACTTTGTGTCATTTTGGAAGATGTCCTGAAACTTTTTGTCATGTAGCAGTATATATAACCACCAAATGTAATAAATACATAGATAATCTAAAACCAATTACTATTTTTTGACCTACCAGAAACCCTATAGTAAACTCAATTAATTTGGGTGGACTATTTCCAAGGAACTTATAAGGACATTTTGACAGTATACATCTTAATGTTCAACTGATAACTGCTCAATAGGACTTCGACATTTTTTCTTTGGCTCTAGGAACTAGCACAAAAATTTAGGAACCATGGTTATTTTTCAGCCTTCAGGGGTTTGCATTATAATTTTCTAATTACTGCTATGACAAAACCTCTATGTTGAACCAACTCAGGGGAAGTGTCAGCTATTACTCTCTTTCTACACATAACTACCAATCTAAGTACAGTTAAGAGATAAAAAGTTAATAGTTAAATAGTTTTTAAGATGATAATATAAATAAAATAATGGAAAAAATAACATAGCCCAAGGTAAAAGTTAAGACAAAAACTAAAATACTATATAATACATAAAATATATAAATATGTATAATTGATATGCATGAAATGTTTATGATATGTTTTAGATTTTGTTCTGTGATTCACCCTGTGCCCACTTGCAGGGAGGGCAGAATATAAATTGAAACAAGTAAATAAATACATAAATAAAGATAATAAATTTCTATATAATAATCTTCTTAGCGTATTGGTCGTTTCCAGCTCTCCCATTGGCTGTGCAATACGCTCCATCAGCCAGTGGCCTGTCAGCCATCACTCAAGTGTACTTGCATGCCATTGGCTGGGTGCTGGGTCTGCTCCTCTTCCCCACCCACTCCCACTTCAGCCACTGTTCCCTGTCAGAATAACTGGCAAATGGCTGTCTCTCTTGACAAAGACACTTCTCCTGCTTGGCTCCTGTGGGACGATGGGAGCAGAAATGATGACCTATATAATCTCACAGGAAGAACGCCAACACACGGGGCAGGGGGGAGAGATATACCACAAATTACTGGTGGAATGTAAAGCACTTGAGGTGTTAGATCTCACTCAAATTCAAAAGAACCTGCTGTTCTTGAAGCAATGTAACTGGACCAAATCCTCTAAGAACATTCAACTTCTAGTGTGGAGAGTCAATAATAAATGACAATCATCCTTCCTTGGATCTATCAAACATTCGGATGGTATTCATTGCAGAACAACCCCCCCCCCCCCAAGCAACAGGAACTCACAAGCAAGGAAAATGAAAATGCAGAAAAGCCCTAAAGCTAAATAATGTGGCTTTCCCTGTCTATGGTAAAAGATGTTTCACTCAAGTATATCTCAATAATATAGCTTTTCCCAACTATTTCTGTCATTCACATTAGAAACTGAGCATTCATCCAAATTGTGAAGAAATGCATTTTTTCTTTGGAGGTTTGAAATAAGCAAAAACTTCGCTCTGAGTTTTAAAAGGGTTTTTTTTCCCCTTCTGGGCAGTGAACAGGCATGAAGGAGGGCAATCAGTCCAGCTGCTTTCCAGACTTACCTCAGCCCACCTTCATACAAATGTTAATAGGTCTAGACAATGAAATAGTCAAGTAATAGATAGCTGGAAACTAACATCTTCCTTGTGAATGTTCTCTGTATATCAACATTGAATCATAATATAACACTTTCCAATACATTTTCCTTAACATTCTTCCTTAAGGCATAAGAACGTCTTGCTTTCATGGTGATGTTAAGAATGCCAGAGAATGAGACAGAGCAATTGTGTAAACACTCCTGGATTTATCACAGGTTACAGAATTCCTACACTCAAGTCATTTTATATCTAAAATCTAATTGAAAGCTTGTGTCTACATAGTTCAAGTGCATAATATAGCTGCGTCACATATTGTCACATGTCATGTGCCCATCTACATGTGAGTTTTAAATTTATCACTCACTTGGGTTTCTACTGTATAAACGTCAAAACTTCTGTGAATGAATTCATGTCACAAAGCAGGCTCTTAGAAGTTCAGATAAGAAGACATGTAATTACATTCTGCAAGGAGCATTACATTCTGGTATATTTTAATCCTTGCACGAATGACTGTTAATCAGATAAAGAATGAGAACGTCGATTTATACAGTGTGATTCAAGGTTAGCAGAGGTTATGACTAATTGGGATGAATTAATAAACTCAAACCAAAAGTCCCTCCTGGACTCTGTCTACAGGTAAATGGGATGTGACAGTTATGTTAATCATTTAATTAATACCATGCATACAATTAGCAATTGAAATACTATCACTGGCAAATATTAATTACAAAGAGATAAGATGCTACTTCCTTGCACTGAAAGCCAACTATTTAACCCTATTTCACTGGAATTCTTCATCTCATTTGTGATAATTCATTAACAAACTACTGGGAAGCAAGAGTTTAGCTCATTATTTGCATAATACCTTGATTATAGTTTGACCTCATCATATCCTTCATAGTACCTGTTTTGCTTAGAAGAGACCATCTGTTTAAAGAATTTTCATGTGGCCTTCCCTAAGTAGAAGTGTACATATTTGATTTGAACAGAAGACCCCTTGCTAGATGTGAACTGCCCCTTGAAAGAACACTAGAGGTTGATTTTTTTCTTTACTGTTTTAATTATACATTTCACATTACAAGCAGATTGGGTTGCTCCGATATGTATTGCCCATCTTTCTTGAAAATAGTTTCAAGGGTAGCCATGTAGGTCTGCTGTACAGTGGCTGGATTTGACTCCAGTTGCACTTTAGAGACCAAAAAGATTCTCGGAGTACACTTTTTCAAAGATGCAAAACTTCCTTCATCAGATACCAGAGTGCTAGCTGTCCCATCTTTCTGTCACACTGCTACCCCACTGCTTGTGTTCACATATCTATGTGTATGATCATTTTTACTTAAAAGACCTTGTTTGTAGGACTGCCAGTTTGGGGGGTTTGGGGGTGTTTTAACAATGGGAACAGAGCCTAGCAGTTCAGATACAGACCATGATTAGTCCAAAGGTAAACCCTCTGATGACTCTCAGACAGGCACATCTCATCGGCAAGCTACCAGAAATAGACTTTGAGACTTCACATCAATCTCTGCAGAGAATAGAAAGTTTTATTTTAGTAGAGAGTAGGAAGTTTTATTTTAGTGTCTCCATCATTCCTAGCATAGGGATACCAACATTTATACAGGTCCTGCCCTTTGTAAATGGATGGTGCTGCAACCAGAAGTCCAGGGAGGTAGCAGGTCAGGCCAGGATAGAGTTGGGTAGAGTTGACTCTCTCTCCCCCCTCCCAAGCAAGGAAGGTGGTGTACAAAGCAACACCACCAACCTTGCAGGCTGCACATGCATGCAGCAATTTGCTGAAACTGGCCTCCCCACCCCCGTTGGTCTTTTGGGGTTTCTGTGTGGCACTGTGGCATGCTTACACTGCCACAGTGTCACTTGTTCTGGTGTATGCCAGTTGTTCTCATGGCAAACAAGCACCTCCCAAGACAGTTCGCTTTCCCTGAGATTCTCTGGGAGAGTCTGACTGCTGGGTGCTGCCTGCTTGCCTGCCTTAAGTGTTGCTGGCTGGGTTTCCTCATTGGAAAAAATGGAAGTAATGGGGGTGACCTGTTTGGGTGCCCATAGAATTTGATCCACTGGTCCAATTGCTTTGGGGCATGGGGGTTTATGTGGGGAGAGGCTCCTGAAGATACCCTGAAAATATGGAGCCTCTCCCTCAAACCCCCTCCCTCCCAGAGCCACTAACAGCACCGTGGGAAAAAAGTAATTCTTATTCCCACCATAGAGAACAATGGAGGGGATGGAGCAACCTGTTTGGGGGACCGTAGAATTGGACCCCCTGGTCCAATGTTCTTGAACCTTGGTGGGTATCTTGGGGATAGGAGCCTCTCCCTCAAGCCCCCTCCCCTCCAGCCCCAAGAACATACCCTATGTTTTTGCTATTGACTTCAATGGCCCATAGGATATAATGGGGCCGAATTGCCGCCGAATTTCGGCGGCAATTCAACGGCAAACTGATTCAGATTAGAGAATCTGAATCGGCCCGCAGCAGCCCGAAAGGGGCCCGAATGGGCCATTTTCGGGGGTGCATTCGGTTCGGACGAACCGAATGCACATCCCTAGATACCGGGCTACCAGGTCAATATATTTTTATTCTCCTTGGCATTGATGGCTGAGATTTCAACATGTGAGTCTCCCACATCCCAGTTCCAGTACTATAACCACCAGACCACACTGGCACCACATAGACTAAATCACACAACTGGAAACAAATGAGCAGTGAAATGCAACCAACTCTTATATGTTCATCTCACATACATTTTAAAGTGCCACAAAAGCAGAGTATTGGTGTGAACCAGGTGTATGGAAGGGCAAGCAAGTCCCCAAAGTTCATTACTATGCTTCTATGCATCTCCAGTCAGTTTGCAAAAAAAGAAGAAGAAGAAGACAGTGCAACCATATGCAAGACAGTCAGTGTGGCTGGGCTAGAACCAGGGAATCCTAGAGTTCAAATCTCCCTTACCATGAAATTTTTTGTGTGAGCTTGGGCCAGCTGCTTTATCTCAGTATAACATAGCTTATAAGTTGTTGTGAGGATACAGTGAAGGAAGGGAGAGTCACAGATAAATCCATTTCCCAGCCATTGCAGATGCACTATATTTTCTTTTTAAAAAGCAATCACCAATAGCCAGTAACACCAATAACCAGCAAGGAACAATGAACACTGCTAGAAAAGTCAATAAATGAAATGCTATGATATCATGCCCTAGAGCTTAAGAAAATCTCAGCTATAAACAGGAGGCAAAGGTAGGAGAAACAGAACTTTGCTTATCTGAACAGGATGGAAGTGTGAAAGGCAAGTGTGAAAGGCCAAGGTCAGGTGATTGAATATACACCTATTGGGTTCAGTGAAGCCATTCTCAAATACAAGTTTTGCTAAGCCAAAAAGCTATGTCATGTGCTATGTCACTCAGCACAAGATCTAAATGAATTAACAGGCAGCTTATTTTTACCTTTTTTGAAGTAAGTAATTTGCAAGGAAATATATGCAAATAAAGTAAATGCTTCCTTCAATTTATAAAGTTAGAAAAATTGCAAGGTGGTATTTTAAACCAGGGCCCCAAACCAAGTTTAAGTATGTGCTTCCATTCTATGCTTGTCTCTCTTACCTTCCTCTTTTATTTATTTCAGGGATGGGGCAGGGAGGGCTTTCCTGGGCACCGCACCACCGCATGGCCTGAGGAAGCTGGGGATGGGGGGGGCTTTCCTGGGTGCCACGCCTCTGGACAGCCCGAGGGTGGTGGTGGGGCTTTCCCAGTTGCAGTGCCTCCACACTGCCTGAGCAAGCCGGGGATGGGGTGGGAAGGGCTTTCCTGGACACTGCACCTCCTCACAGCCCGAGGAAGCCAGGGATGAGGCAAGGGGCTTTCCTGACTGTAAAGTATTCGTTAACCAGAGTAAGAGTTGTGGGAAAATGTGAAATAAAACTGCTGAATGTTATGCCAAAAGGACTGTGGAATTTAATTAAATGGCATTTTAAAAGGTTATATATATTTTTTAAAGTTACTTAAAGTGGAGTGAGAAAATGGCAGCGGTGGCAGAGGATGAGGAAGAACAAGATTTAAATGTACAAATGGGAGACCTTACTGTTGAACAATTTAATTTTTTTTAGAATAATCAATTAAACAAGCAGTTGCAACAGCTTTTAAAAATCTGCTTGAAGGATCTCAGACTTTACATTTGGAGACGGAAGATAATGAGAAATTGGAACAACCCTCACAAGTGTTAGACGAACAACAGGACTGTGGCCAGGAGAGGGAGCCATTGGATAGCCAGCCTTTAAGCACAGAAAATATATCTCAGAAACCTGAACTTTATTTAAGACACCATTCAAAGAATTTGATAAGTTTGAGGGCAAAAATACAACAGAAAAAGGGTCATTCTTTAAAATGCCAAGTGAGGAAAAGGAAGGAGTCAAGAAGATGCGGAAAGAACTTTAAACTTTACAAAAGAATGGCGATTGGTTTGTGGAAATGGAGAAGAAAGAACCTGGATTTGATTACATGAATTCAAGAATTTCAGACATCTAAAGGAAGTGGAGAAGAAAGAAGAGGCAACAGAGAGATGGAGAAAGAACATGAGACAAGTGTCTTATCTGTGTATAGAATGTCCCTCCTCTTTAATAGATAATGGCTCTGTAAGAAAGGAATGGTTGACTATGTGTAACTCAGTAGTATGTAGTTTTGTCGTAATTGGTGGAGTGTAGAGTGGTAATAATGATTTAGTAAAGGTGAAATGGGGTTAATTATTTTGCACTTAGGATAGAGTTTAAGTTAGGTATTAGGATTTAAAAGTGTTTTTGAATATAACAGTACTTTATAGATTTAAGTAGAGTTTAAATTGTGGGAAAAGATTGATCTTCTGTGTTGTAGTTAGTAAGGGACCTTAATAAGGTGCAGACTATATGGAATATCTATAAAAGCTACATTTCAAAACTTTTAAGTAAAATCTGGTCATCTTATAATTAATGAATTAATGTGGGTGTAATTGGGTGTATTGTGATAATTTGATTTTTAGGAATTAATTGTGTCTTTATTGCATATTTATAGTTAGTCGATTGAGATACATGTTTAAATGGCAAAGAAAAGAAGGAATATTAATGGAATACTAAAGGAATTTCAATAGAAATTAGAATAGTGATTACTTTAAATAATAGTGATTATGTTAAATAATAACAGTGTCAGGTAAGGGGATAATTAATTGTCTAAGTTTCTTGTTTTTGGCTCCATGCTAGATAATCTGAAAAATTTATCAGATATAATACAGGAGTAAAAAGGTATGAAATGCACAATTTGAAACTATTGGAATAATATTATCTTTAAGAGATTAATTAATATACCAACAACGATTTGACTTTGTAGATGTTCCTAAAATATGTATATGTATTTCTCTTTTGTTTTTGTTTGGAAAATTAATAAATAGATTATAAAAAAAGGAAATTAGTAAAGCAGTTTCCAAAACATTGGTCTTTATCTGATTTTTTAATTTTTCTTCATGATTTATTACTTTTTGCAAAGTATGTCATGCATTTAATTATTAATTGGCACACAGCTTGCAATTAGAAATTTAGTGCTACGATGTAATTGTGGCACAGGCCTTTTCTTTTTTCCCTTTCCCTGGCCACTCAATAATTGTTCCTCTCATTCCAAATCTGAAGGGCTGAATCACTACATAAATTAGTAATCTAGATCTGTCCAAATGGCATATTTGCCTTTGAGTGATCTTTGACCTCTCCAAGAACTGGGCATTGCCTGCCACTTCAATTAGACATATTGCATACTTTGCAGGTACCTTGGAGTCAGGGGGTTTACTGTGCAAAGTGAAGAATATAATTCAGTGGCTATGTGTGTACCTTGGTTTTCCCATCACTATATCTGAACAGGGGCTAGCATTCTATCTTCTCATATCCTTCTAAATAATTGACTCCAAAAGTCTTTAAAAGTATGAACAAATTGTTGGTTACTAATAAAATACCTCTTGGCATATGTTATCTGCCATGCTCAAATGGGCATCTTCTTTCTTGAGAAATCAGTCACTCTTGTTTCACACTGGAAATCATTCTAAGATATATCTGGTCTAGCTTCGGCCAGCTGCCGAGTGCTTTTTATAAATACCTTCAATTGACGTGGTGAGATGGGCAATGTTAGTTCCCTTTCCTTTGTCCTCCCTGGAAGTGTCTCTGCCTTGGACTTTTATTGGACAAGGAGCCTATTTCCCCACATACTATGCTCTCTGCATGGACACCAGTCTAACCATGCCATCCTAGACAGGTCTACTGAGGCTGCGGTCACACGGAACATTAGCCATGCGAGTCAGACGGAAGACATGCGGGTTTTCCGGGCGCGATCCCACCGGCACATCTGGGAAGTGTAGCACTCCCGTGGCTCAAACGAGGCTTCCTGCCGAAACCACGCGGCAAAAAACTAGTACCTCCGAGGTACTAGTTTCCGGAAACCGCGGGGCAAGGGCGGGCGTCTGATCGCGTTTCCGGTGGCATCCGGCGCCCGCCCATGTTCCCTGGTGAAAAAGTTTTTTTTTTCTTCTAGTCTTTGTGGATGCGCAAAAGCACACAACGGAGCATGCGCAATCATGGTGGAAACAAAACAAAACCCTTCCAGTTTGCCGCACCGCGCACTTCGTTTTTGCGCGCGGGATTGTTCTGCGATCGGCACCTCTCCTTTCCCACGGAACCTCCACAGTACCTCCACGGGAGGTCTGAACAGGTAACCGCGCCTTAGTTTGCCCCGGGGCAAACTGCCACACTTCCCCCCCGCAGTTTCCTGCCCGTGTGACCGGGACCTGAGAAACCTAGTCAGGTCAATTCATGGGGCTGACTCATGACAAAGTTCTCTTAAGATTGCCCTGTTAATTTCCTTCTTACTCTAGGCTTCTGAAGCTTGTTAACTGGACCATTGCAAATTGTTTGGGAGAGGTATTTCTCTTAGTGAAATGAAACAAAGTTTGAGTCCAGTGGCACCTTTAATACCAAGAAAGTTTAATTCTGAGTATACGCTGGTGTGCATGCACACTTCTTCAGATAGGAAATTGGTGTTGCTGTTTCGCGTTTGGTTTGGTATCTGATGAAGTGTGCGTGCACATGAAAGCTTATACCCAGAATGAGACTTTCTTGGTCTTAAAAGTGCCACCGGACTCCACCTTTGTTCTGTTGCTTCAGATCAACAGAGCTACCCACCTGAATCTCTTAGTGAACTGCTTGCCTCATGACCTCAACCCACAGACTTCAGAGAATGTTTTGCCATGTGCAAGTCCATACAAAAGGTCCTTATCAAGGTCCCTGCTTCAGATTCTCTCTACTCAGGAGACTTGGGCTGTGGTACACATGCCAGTTAAGGTGGAGGGGAAGCAAGGCTATTTCCTTCTGAGGAATTTGACACACAGCCCTTTGAAGCTGTGGGCTTAGCCCGTCATTGTGTGATCAGACGCAACTGTGGGTGAGTCGTTTTTTGTTTGTTTGTTGCTGTGTGTTTGTTGTACATAAATGAGGATTTGCCCCTCTACACTGAGGGCCCCCTGTGGAGTACGCGATGATGCGCATACTGCAAAGGGGGGGGTTATGGCACAGAGTCGGGATGGCTTGATCAGACCATCCCAATGGCATGAGAGCGTGCTTGAGTGATCCAACAGGGGAAAGTCCATATGTGGCCCGTCGCAACCTGTTTACTACCAGACATTCCCCCGTCTCTTTTAACTCCACTTCTGTAGCAAAACAGCATGGGTTGCTGACGACTGCGGGATGCTTCCCAGATGTTGCTGTCTGATCGCTCCCTTTAGATCTGTCAGGCATTTGCACCTATGTCAGATCTTAAGATGTGTGCGATCGCAGCCTTGGTCACCCATGAAAAGAAGCAAAACCTTTTCAGTGGCTGGCTTGGTTTTATAAACACCCTCAACTTTGGAGAGTGTTTAGGCTCCTTTTTTACCTTTTTCTTTTGGTGACTGTTTTTAAGTGTATGTTTTTTACAAAGGCCTTAGAATTGTTGAACAAAGAAAAGGCACACTTTTTAAATGTTTTATTTCTACTTCATAAAATGTTTGATTTCTACATCAGTCCTGTCAAGTTGTAAATGTTAATGTGCTATATGTGTAACTTATATGTGAAGAGAGAATGCCATCTTACATTTTGATGGTGTTTTTTTCCTTGACATATGTGAGCATGTTTGATCTCGTTTTAGCTGCCTTGAGCAACCATTGGGAAGGTGAGGTATACCCATGTTTTAAACTTAAGATTAATAAAATAATTGCTCCAGTGCATTAGTGGCTATTTGAAGCTTCTTTCCTGTGGGAGCAGGGATGTAACTCAGTACTCGTAGGAGTTGATTTGAGCCATCATTGTCAATCTCATCCTTAAAGATGAGGTTTGTTTCTTCTCTTTTTCCCTAAAAGTAATGGTAAACAGAATAAAACCTCCCACACTAAAAAACGTTGTTATTGCTAGTGTTTCCCACATAATTACTACCTATCTCAGAATTCATCATTGTTGTTGCATTTGCAGGGTTTTTAAA
The DNA here is from genome assembly GCF_001447785.1 of Gekko japonicus. Classification (NCBI taxonomy): domain Eukaryota; kingdom Metazoa; phylum Chordata; class Lepidosauria; order Squamata; family Gekkonidae; genus Gekko; species Gekko japonicus. Next base: position 218,322 of record NW_015160248.1, read on the forward strand.
AGTTGTGTCTTGTTAATTTCAAAGAATTATAGAATCAGAGTTGGAACGGGCCATACAGGCCATCTTGTCCAACCCCCTGCTCAATGCAGGATCAACCTAGAGCACTGGTTCCCAAAGTGAGCAATACCACCCCCTGGGGGGCACTGGAATGATCCAGGTGGGTGGTAGGAGCCTTGGGTGCAATTGGGGGGCATTGAATAAAAATAAGGAGGTGGTGGAAGCATAAAGAAAGAAGCCTTTTCCTGCCTTCTCCTGCTTTTCCCTGGGATCAGGGAGGGAGGTGGAGGTGGAGAGGGGTCCCCACGGCCAGTCACAGCCATGCATTTGCAAACTGCAAATGCATGTGCACCCTTGTAAGACTGGTGTTGCTGCTGGGCTATTGTGTGGTGGCTGCTGCTGGCCTCTGGCTTCAGGCCAACAACATCTTTCTTTACTTACAACAACATCTTTCTTTACTATGTGAAAATTTGTCACTGCATCTTTTTATCCATTTCTTGAAGGTAGATTTCCAGGGGGGCACTGAGTAATTTTTTTCTGAAAAGGGGGCGGTAGGCCAAATAAGTTTGGGAACCTCTGACCTAGAGCATCCCTGACAAGTGTTTTGTCCAGCTGCCGCTTAAAGACTGCCAGTAAGGGGAAGCTCACCACCTTCCTAGGCAGCTGATTCCACTGTTGCACAACTCTTACTGTAAAAAAGTTTTTCCTAATATCCAGCCAGTACCTTCCTGTCCCTAATTTAAACCCATTATTGCGAGTCCTATCCTCTGCTGCCAACAGGAACAGCTCCAGAACTGCACACAATACTCCAGTTGCAGCCTGACCAATGCAGTGTACAGTGGGACTATGACATATTGTGATTTGGATGTTATGCCTCTGTTGATACACCCCAAGATTGCATTAGCCTTTTTAATGTAGGCTTTTAGCATAAATCATGGAACCAATTTGCCCTACACACTTGTAGACAGGAAAAATGAGGGGGGGATCAAGTGTCCAAGGTTTATTTATTTATTTATAAATTAAATTTATGAATCGCCCAATCCCTGAGTCCACAGGGCTCTGGGCGATGTACAACACTAAATAAAATACAATTAAAAATCAGTAAGTACAATCTTAAAAACAGTTCCCCAATGGTGTCCATCAATCAAATTTTAAACCAGCTCTGGACTGTGTTGCCACCTTGCAGGCAGGGTAGGGAGGAGGCCAAAGAAAAATGGAATGAAGGAGAGGGATGCCAGCCATGATAGAGCCCGTCGCTATTCTCAACCAAAAGCCTGGTGGGACATCTCTGCCTTGCAAGCTCTGTGGATGTTATTTGGCAGAGAATTCCACCAGGTGCAAGCCAGGGCTGAGAAAGCCCTGGTTCTGCTTGAGGACAGCCAGATATTTTGGGGTCAGGGATCACCAGCAGATTATTCTCAGCAGAGTGTAATGCTCTTCGGGGGACATACCAGAGGAGGCAGTCCTGGAGATACGTGAGTCCCTGACTGCTCACGCCCTTAAAGGTCAGTACCAAAACCTTGAACGTGACTCAGTACTCCACTGGGAGCCAATGTAGCTGGAGCAGCACAGGTTGAATGTGTGTCATCCATGCTCTTCCTGTCAGGAATCATGCTGCTGTATTCTGGATCAGTTGGATTTTCCAGGTCAGTCTCAATGGCAAGTCAGCATAGAGCGAGTTACAGTAGTCTAGCCTGGAGGTAACTGTTGCATGGATTACTGTGGCTAGGTCAGGGTGTGACAGGAAAGGGGCCAGTTGCCACGCTTGGCATAGATGGAAGAATGCCAGCCTGGCAATATTTATGACCTGGGCCTCCACAGACAAGGAGTTATCCAGAACCACATCCAAACTCCCGATGGTTTGTACCAGTGTCAGTGGCACCCCATCAAGAGTGGGATGTTTGTGACCCAACCCTGAAGCCCCACCACCACCACCACCACCACCACCACCACCACCACCACAGAACCTCCATCTTTGTTGGATTCAGTTTCAGCCAGCTCTTTTTTAACCATCTCACCAAAGACTCCAAACCCGTGGCCAAGTTATGCAGGGCAGTATCTGTATGGCCGTCCATTAACAGATATAGCTGGGTGTCATCAGCAGACTGATGACACTCCAGCCTGAAATGCCACACCAGCTGGGCAAGGGGACACATATAGATGTTAAATAGAAGGAGGAGGAGGAGAGGAGGAAGAGATTGTATTTATACCCTGCCCTTCACTACCCAAAGGGGTCTCAGAGCAGCTTACAAACTCCGTTCCCTTCCCCTCCCCACAACAGACACCCTGTGAGGTAGGTGAGGCTCAGAGAGCTCTGACAGAACCTGCTCTTTTTCAAGAACAGCTGTGCCAGAACTACAGCTTTCCCAAGGTCATCCAACAGGTGCAAGTGGAGGAGTGGGGAATCAAACCCGGTTCTCCCAGATTAGAGTCCGCGCACTTAACCACTGCAGATGGACCCCTGAGGAACCCCACATATTAAGGGAAACCTAGTTGACACCTTCTCCCCCAGTGCCATCCTGTCCCTAGCCAAGGAGAAATGAGGAAAGCCACTTCAAGGCTACCCCATGGACTCCCACATCAGTGAGGCGGTGGATCAGTAGGTCATAGTCAACCATGTCAAACACTACTGTGAGATGGAGTAACAACAGCAGTGCATACCACAATGTAACAGATGGATAATCTCTGGCAAGCAGGGCAGCAGGAGATGACATCACACTTGCAAGTGGACATGGGAAGAATGAATTCTTAGTAGTTGTTATAAAAACCCTATGTTCCATCCAGACTGCTTCTGTATTCCACTGGTGGTACAGGTGCCACGGGTGAGGATCACTGGTTGAGATTAATCTTTCTCATGGTCTCTAGTTGCCTTTAATATTCTGCTTTGCCTGCGGGCAGTGCCCAACTTTGCAAGTCTGCATTTAACCAGCCAAGCTTGTGGGCACACTAACTTTAATGAGTGTCAGCTCTCCTATAACCTTGGCTCCCCATGCCTGCTGCCAATGAATATTTGGGTTCCTTAGCAACTCCAGTTCCTTATGCCCCTGAAGGACTGTTCTGATGTCAAGAACTCTAACAGTGTCATCTTAAGCAGAGTTACACCCTTCTAAATCTATTGAAGTTAATGGGCTTAGAAGAGTATAATTTTGCTTTGGATATCTCTTAATGATTGATAATAATCTCTTAATGATTGATTCAGATGAACAGTTGAACACTTGACTCAAAACCAGTCTCTGAGGCCACAGAACATTTACCTAGCTCATTGACATCAAACAGCAACACCAATTTCCTGACCATCCATCATGTAGAAGACTGTATCAAGTATCTTCCTCAAAGCAGCTGCAGCATTATTTTCAGGACCGCTAAAGGAGCTGCGGTGGCTCAAGTGGTTAAGACGCTGAACTGCAGGCTGTGGAAGGTCGGTAGTTCAGCAGTTCGAGACCCGAGTGTGCCACATGACGGAGTAAGCTCCCATCTCTAGTTCCAGCTCCTGCCAACCTAGCAGTTCGAAAGCAAGAAATTGCAAGTAGATAAATAGGTATCACTTCCGTGGGAAGGTAACAACGTTCCGTGCACCTTGGTGTTTAGTCATGCTGGCCACATGACCACGGAAACGTCTTCAGACAGCACTGGCTCTTCGGCTTTGAAACGGAGATGAGCACCGCAACCCTAGAGTCGGACTCGACTGGCTTTCGAGCAAGGGAACCTTTACCTTTTACTAAAGGCCAAGCCCACAAATGTGGGGATCTATTTTTGTAACAAATAAACTTGAAAAGACAGCGGCAGGTTTTGTTTGGCTAAGAAATAAGATACCTGTAGACAACTCCAACAACTCTCTGGAGACTCAATATTTTGTACTGCTTGGAATAAATTCCTCTCTTTGGAGAAACTGCAGGCACGCCAGCTGTTTTCGGTATCCTTGAGTTTGCTTTATTTAAATAATCGTTTATATATTACTTCAATTGTGTATGTGTGGCCACCTGGGTGGTCCCACAACACTCAAGGAGCATCAGGGTACTCCAGATGGGCCGACTGGAAGAAAATACGGCCAGGCCATTGTGAGCATGGAGACGCCACTGGGTGGGGGCGGGGTGGACCTCGCATCAGCAGGCTGCACAGTTTAAAAGGAGGCAGCAGGCCAATGTGTGCAGGGCGGAAGCCACAAACTCCGATGTCTGGGAGACTGTGCCTGATATCAGGAGTAGGAAAGCAGCCAGGGATGGCAAGGCAGTCCTCAGCCAAGTGCAGGAGAAAGCAAGGCTGCAGCAGAGGGCAAAGCCCCAGGAAGGGCTGGGGGAAGAGGCAGCCAGCTGCTAGCACAGATGTTGGAGATCACTGGAAGGAGGCAAGGCAAGGGAGAGCAACAGCCCCTGGGTCAGATGTCTGAGGCATGGCACTGATGATGCAGCCAAGCAACCAAGTCAGGGGCGCACTGCTCCAAGGGGAGGCCAAGGGGGAAGCCTTGAGGAGTTTGGCCGAAGCTTAAAGGGCCAGATCCCAGTATGAGGCCACAGCACACCCTATACAATATGCTTATTATATTATTCTTGTTCTGTCATTCTCCAAGATTAGATCAGCAATTATGTAACTATCCCACATATACACACTGAGGTAAACTAGACTGAGAGATAGTAACCAACTGTAGATCACGTCATGAGCATCTTGAATGTCCAGGAATTTGAACCATGACACCCTCAGCCCTGATATCAGAATCTAAGTACTACTTCAAAATGACTTGTGTATTTGTATTGTGTTCATTAGAATGGATCCAAAGAACAACAAATAGACCAGTGCTGGCGGAACAGATCTTTCCTGTGCCTTGTCTTGTTCAACCTTTATGCCATATAAAAGCTGTTCCTGAGGGTCATGGGACCACCAGAAAGAGCACTGGATGCAGTTGGGGGGGGGGTCTGGAAAAAGTTATAGGTTTCCTTCCTTGAACAAGCTGAGGTGCCTTCTGCATATTAAATGGTACCCTCAAACCCAACCCCTTGTAGCATTCAGTAGCACAACAGTTCAATGAGCAAAGTCACTACTGTGCTAAATTTCAGAAAAAGTAAGGAAGAAGGTCCTAAGATCACCTACCATTGTCTTTTCTTTTCTGTTGTATCCATTGATACTATTCCATTTGTATTCCAGCAGATAAATTTTGTGTAATAAACAAATATGCATGTTTACATCATTTGTGAAACTCTTCTGTTCTTGGCACAAAAACATTTGAGCACAGATAATCCTGGCAATGTGGCTTCCATGACCCTTTGCAGAGCCAGACTTTGCCCAGTACAAAAATCTGCAGTGGCCTTGGAGAACCCTTTCAGCACCTTCCCTGGGTGAAACCTGTTTGAAGACTGCTGAGATGAGTGGTGGGTGTGAACGCAGGTCTCTGTTTACCAAGGCTCATTGAGACAGAGACTGAACTGTGAAACAATACAAACTTCTATTAGATGTTATCAGGAATGCAGATTTGAAAGCAGATGTTATCAGGAATGCAGATTTGAAAGTAATAACAGAAGGAGCTGCGGTGGCTCAAGTGGTTAAGACGCTGAACTGCAGGCTGTGGAAAGTCGGTAGTTCAGCAGTTCGAGACCCAGGGTGCCTCATGACGGAGTGAGCTCCCATCTCTAGTTCCAGCTCCTGCCTACCTAGCAGTCTGAAAGCAAGAAATTGCAAGTAGATAAATAGGTACCACTTCGGTGGGAAGGGAACAGCGTTCTGTGCGCCTCAGTGTTTAGTCATGCCGGCCACATGACCACAGAAACGTCTTCGGACACTGCTGGCTCTTCAGCTTTGAAACGGAGATGAGCACCGCAACCCTAGAGTTGGACTCGACTGGCTTTCGAGCAAGGGAAACCTTTACCTTTACCTAATAATATTGTAATCTGCCTTGAGTCTCATCAAGAAAGGAAAACTACAAATGAAGTAAGTAAATAAATAAATAACGTGGTTGCCAGCTCTCTTGCTTAGTGAGGCTCCTGTGTCTTTGCAAACCACATTGACAGACAGCAGAGAAACAGACTGAGATGCCATTGCCCAGGACAGACCTGTCTGTTGAGGAGCTACATTGGCATATTGCCCTGTATGGCCTGGGACAAACATACCTTAAGGACTGTCTTCTCCCCTATGAACCTACCTAGCCATCTTTGGAGGTTCTGCTTTGGTTGCCCCTACCACCTAAGGTTAGATGGGTGGCAACCTGAGAAAGGCTTTCTTGGTCATGGTACCAAAACTTTGGAACTCCCTCCCCAAGGAGATTCGTCTGTTACCCTCTGTTGGTGTGTTCTGCCTGTGTGTTTTTTGTTTCATTTGGCATACCCCTAATAATGGTTATTGGTTCTGGTGTTGTTTCATTATGTGTTTTTATTAAATTATTTTATAATTTTTAATGATTTTTTAAAAGTTGTTGGGATATTTTAATGTTTTTATGTTTGTCATCTTGGGAACCCTGATTGGGTGGAAAGGCAGTATACAAATGTTTTAAATAAATAAATAATAAATATTTCCCCATTGTGCCAACACAGGGGCTCAGCTACCATCCTAAGCAGTTTACACAATAGCCTCAGGCTTGGTCCTTAAACATTTGAATTTAAGGCACTGCAAGATTCATTGTTGCTTTGACTGCAGCAGACTCACCCAGCTACACCTCTGAAATCTACCTAATAAGCTTCTCATGCCTGCCATTGTTCTAGACCTTAGCCACAGAGATTTCGATCTTTCTGCCGAAGTAACAGTGCATTCCTATTCAGTGTTACTCCCACATAAGCCCACTGAAATGAATGGGTTTAGACCAAAATAACTTTACATAGGATTGCACTGTATGTGAGTAATGTGCACATTCTGAAAACAAAATAAATAACATACATGAAAAAAATTATGTCAAAACTAAGCAATTTTGTAATTCCATGAAGAGTTTATGCCGTTTTTAAGAAAACAAAATTTAAATAATTGAGGAAATATTGTGCAAACTAAAATCAAACAGAGACACAAAGGACAATAAAAAATATACCTCAGTCATGAGACAAATTTGATTGTGATTATATCCATGGAATTGCTTCTCTAGATCAACAAGATTTTACTTACAGAGAATTCTACCATTACCTTCTCTAGGGTCACTTTTTGGAAAGCTCATTAGGTAGCTGTTTTCTATTTACTTTTCTCTTGTTTTTCATTACTTTTGTCCCTGTGAGTAATGTTGTATGTTTATCAACAATAAATTTTATTTCCCTCATGTCAGCTCAGTTACAATGCTGATGCAAATCTCATAAATCTTTCCTACTACTCAATGTACATTCATTATTCTTCCAATCATTGTGTCACCAGCTCTCTATTTAACTAGTTTACAGTCAGTCCAGGAAATTTATGTAGATTGGAAAGCACAAAAGTAGACCAGAAGCCTGCAGGCATGCCAGCACCTACTTTGAATGGCTTTTTATCTCACCAAATGATCCAGTATTTTTAACATTTCCATTTGGATTTCCAGGTTTATGTAATTTCAGCAGTCAGAATAAACCATTTATAAAGACCTTCACCCCCTAGGTTGCATCCTTCAGGAGTGGATGGGCCAATAAATACGATATTTACAACAGCAGTGAAAAAGAACACTAACAGTACAATCCTATGCAGTGTCCCCAGTCTAAGCTCATTGAGTTCCACCGTAAATTGCACAGAACAGTAAGGTTCAAGGAGAGAGTCATATCAAAGCTAGCGATGCTGACAGACTTTGAGTTCAAATATGAACTCACACAAAATGTGATCTACTGAAGAAGGAAATGGCAACCCACTCCAGTATCTTTGCCAAGAAAACCCCATGGACAGTAACAAAAGGCTAACAGATATGTCGCTGGAAGATGAGCCCCTAAGGTCAGAAGGTGTCCAATATGCTACTGGGGAAGAGCAGAGGGCAAGTACAAGTAACCCCAGAAAGAGTGAAGAGGCTGGGCCAAAGCCAAAAGGACGCTTAGCTGTGGATATGTCTGATGGTGAAAGGAAAGTTTGATGCTGCAAAGAACAATACTGCATAGGAACCTGGAGTGTAAGATCTTTGAATCAAGGTAAGCTTGACGTGGTCAAAAAATGAGATGGCAAGACTGAACATCGACATCTTGGGAATCAGTGGACAGGAATGGGAGAATTTAACCCAGAAGACCATTATATCTACTACTGTGGCCAAGAATCCCATAGAAAAAATAATGTGGCCTTTATAGGCCGAATTTGCATTTGTCTTTCCCACCAGTGTCCCAGCCTTCTGACTCCGTCTTCAAAAAAGCTGTCTACATTTGGTTTTGTTTTCACACCTCAACAGTGCTAGCATACTTTTGCATGTCCACATATGGGGTTTTGTTTTTGTTTTTTTCGGCCCCCTGAAGGGGATTTTTTAAATTGCATTTTCTATAACTAAATACTACATGAAAAAATAAGGGAGGGTCTACAAACTATAGGGATAAAGAAAAGAAACCTCTAAAAACCCAAGAGTGGGTGTAATGCAAATTGCTTTGACAAGGATTTTATACGAATATCTTGCTATATAAGCTTGTATGCTTTGACAAGGATACAAGCTTATATAGCAAGATATTCGTATAAAATCATTGAACATGTTCATCATCTTTCTATTAAACTTCCACTCAAAATTAAACATCGTCTACTATGACTTCATAAAAAGCCCAGAAAGTTTATTTTAAACTTTTTTTTTACTTCAGAGTTATAATAACAAATCATTTTTTCTCCTTTGGCTTCCTCAATTTATAGCCACGTTTTGGGGGCGCTGCCCCCAAGTTTGAGTGATTCTTCACCAGAAGATGGCTCCGCTCCATCTCCACCTTCCTTCTTGGGACTGTCTTTTTCTTCTTCTTTTCCTTCTGCTGGACGACTATGAAGATGCAGGAATTCACTTGCTTTTTCCACAGTGTCAGTTTTTTCTTTTCCATTCACAAACTTACAGATGGCTCCTTCAGGCAGAACCCATCTGTAGACAATTTGTTTCTTTTGTAGAAATGTGACCAAGTCCTTATACTTGCACCTTCTCATCCTTATTTCCATTGGAATATCCTTTAAAACCTTTATCTCTTTGCCCTTGATTTTCAGGGTAACTCCATTAGCCGCTTTAAGAATTTTATCTCTGACGTTCCTTCTGGAGAATCTCACCATCACTTCTCCTGGTAGGCTATTATCCCTTATAAATTCTGTATACGATCTGTAGACCATATCAATATCATTTTGCAAAGTATCCACTTTAATATCTGCCAATGCTTCACACATTGTCTGTGTGAGATTCTCCCCTTTTTCCTCAGAAATTCCCTGAAACCTTAGGACATAGCTTGCCTTTTCCATTTGTAACTGTAGCAATTGGGACTTGTCTGTCTGTCGCTTCTTCTCCATTGTCTGCATTTGTTTTTGCATCTTTTTGGTGTTGGTGTCCACTTCTTTAAGTTGCTGGTCCATTTGGTCTATTTTTTTTTACAGTCTCGTTAATTTGAGCTTGCTGCATATCCAGCTTTCGATTTATCTCCATCACTTTTTCCAGCAGAGGGCATAGTGCTTCATTTAATATCCTTTGAAGGTCTGAGTTTGTGTCCTGTCTAGGCACAACACTCGCTGGGCTGACACTTCTGGTAGCCTTAGCTTCCATTTTTGAGGAATTGTTTACTTTTTGTCAAAAGTTATCACAGTCTCTAAAGTCCTCAGTTACACTTGATAAGTTCTTGAAAGTCTTTTATTTCAGTCTTTTTCGCTTTGAAAGCCTGCCCCCCCACTTTAATGATAGAATTTGCTTTAAGTCTGTCTTATCGGCAGAGAGTCCCCTCCCCCACATTGCTTCCCACGGGGTGGCTTTAGCTCTTTTCAGTGTTCTCACTTCAACTTAACTCACAGTTCAATGATTAGACAATTTCCATTTCACTTATGTTGCCAAATCGCTAGATCACCCGGTGCTTGATTCGGTGTGCACTTCTAGTTCCATCTGGAAACTCCGGGGCAGGACCATCGGGGCATGGATGATCCCCCCCCTTCACCGGCAGGATTGCCAGCGGAGAAGCTGTCTAGCACCCCATGGCTTGGAAACCATCAGCAAGGGTTCCATGGGGGATGCGGACAATTGCACCCCCTCCTAGCCACGGGTTCTGGCAAATTCTCCCAGAGGTCCAGGAGAGTGACTGCCATAGCGAACGCCAAAACCGGAAATCGCATGTCCACATATGTTTATCATCTTTTCTTGGCAGCTCCACTGCCATTGCGCCTCCCCACTACTTTAAAAGAATCTTCTCCAAAACACGTTCAAACAAGCATAGAGAAAGATGGCGTCACAGCAGCATGAAACTGATTTAAAAATGCAAATGCAGATTCGACCATAGTCAAGATGAGAGTGAAAAAGGCAGTAATCGGATACAGAATGATCTCTGTCTGAATCCAAGGCAAACCATTCAACATCACAGTAATTCAAGTCTATGCCCCAACTACTGATTCAGAGGAGGCTGAAATGGACTGGTTTTGTGAAGACCTACAACACCTCCTAGAACTAACACCAAAAAAAGATGTCCTTATCATCATAGGGGACTGGAATGCTAAAGTAGGAAGTCAAAAGGTAACTGGAATAATGGACAAGTTTGGCCTTGGACAACAAAATAAAGAGGAGGCTGAAATGGACCGGTTCTGTGAAGACCTACAACACCTCCTAGAAATAACACCAAAAAAAGATGTCCACATCATCATAGGGGACTAGAATGCTAAAGTAGGGAGTCAAAAGGTAACCGGAATAACAGACAAGTTTGGCCTTGGACAACAAAATAAAGCTGGGCAAAGACTAACAGAGTTTTGTCAAGAGAACACACTGGTCATAATGAACACCCTCTTCCAACAACCCAAGAGGTGACTCTACACATGGGCATCACCAGATTGGCAACACCAAAATCAGACTGATTGTACAATTTGCAGTCCAAGATGGAGAAGATCTATTCAGTCAGTAAAAACAAAACCTGGAGCTGACTGTGCTCAGGTCATGAGCTACTCATTGCTAAATTCAGGCTTCAACAAAGTTGGGAAAACCACTAGGCCATTCAGGTTTGACCAAGATCACATCCCTGATTAATATAAAATGGAGGTAAAAATAGGTTTGACTAGTTTTGATAGAGTGCCTGAAGAACTATGGACAGAGGTTCATAATATTGTACAGAAGGCAGCAATCAGCACCATCCCAAAGAAACAGAAATGCAAGAGAGCAAAGTGGCTGTCTGATGAGGCTTTACAAATAGCTGAGGAAAGAAGGAAAGCGAAAGACAAAGGTAAAAAGGAAAGACTTACCCAACTGAATGCAGATTTCCAGAGAACAGAAAGGAGAGATAAGGAGGCCTTCCTGAATGAACAATGCAAAGTAATAGAGGAAAACAATACAATGGGAAGGGCTAGAGATCTCGTCAAGAAAATTGGAGAAATCAAGGGAAGATTTTGTGCAAGGCTGACCATGATAAAGGACAAAAATCGTAGGGACCTAACAGAATCAGAAGAAATTAGGAAGCGTTGGCAAGAATACACATAAGAACTATACAAAGACTTCCAGTTTAATGGCAACCCGCTAGCGGATGCATTCCCCGGACCTCCCGGGGAGGTGATCTGTGTGCCGGCGATTTGGAGGGAGGGCTTTTGAGGGGTGGCCTCTTCGCCAGCATGATGCTGGAGAATTGAGGCGCTCCTCTGCCTCAACTGTCCGGCCGTCGGGTGTCCGAATGGAACTAGAGACACCGACCGAGACAAGCATTGGAGATCGGGCATTGTAAATGTACCTGTGGCGAGGTCTCCGGACCACCAATGAACAGTGAGTCAAGTTTAAAGCAAACACCAGGATTATAAAAGAAAGCCCCCCAGGATCAGCGAGACTAGCAAGCGGGGGAGAGGTCCCTCCCATATGCATGAGTAAAACAGCGATCTCCCAAGGGAGGGCTGAACTATAAGTGCTAAAATTTGATTTGAAGAGCACACGAGAGCGTTAATAAGAACTCGGCCAAATTGCAGAGACTTTAGCAAAACTTTTTAAAAGTAAACAATCCATTAAAATGGCGCTAAGAAAAGTGGAGAGAGAAAGGCAGGCGAAAATGAAACCGGCTGGAAGCATGAGCCCCCAACCGGAAGATACCACAGAGTTTTCTAAGTTGCTAGCGGACTCTTTGCGCCCTCTACTGGATCAGATGATGAATATCAATCAACAGCTGACAGCATTAAATTTTTATAATATTAAAAGATACAAGTATTTATTAGCAAAGAATTAAAAAACATATAAGGCCCCAATCACACCTCATATAAAAATACCAAAATCTTACACACAAGGGACAATGGACTTGACCTGACGCGTTTCGGCCTGTAAAGGCCTTCTTCAGAGGTCAAACACAATGAGGACAAATTGGCTTATATCATAATAAATACAATCATACAATTATGCAACATGGATACAAGATGGACCAGAAAGAATTGCTGTAAGAAATAGAAAAATGTGAAATTAAATACATATAATAAAATGAATAAATAAACAATACCTATATTCTACTAAAAAACATGTTGACTTACTTCCAAAGTGAAACCACTAGGCATAGAATAAAAGTATAAATGAGGCCTCCAAAGATGCAATCACATGCCAAATGATATTTCACTGATAATAATCTAAACCAATGCAATCTACAACATTGAAACTTAATTCAAAGAGTAATTAATAAATACAATTATTTTGTTACTTCTGGTCCAGAAAGTGCCTTCCAATAATTGTTTAGCCAAAGTGTCCTCAGTAAAATTGTCCCTTCAGCAAAGAGTAGAGCTGATAAAGTGCTGGAACTTTATACCAGGTGAAAGATGATGCAATCCTTGTGGAATGCCTTGAAATAGTCATGTGATTGCACATCCCACATACAGCATAACATTTAAAACTACAAAACATTTAAAACTACAAAACAATACAACAATACAGAGTCAGTTTGGTGTAGGAGAGCCAGTTTGGGGTAGTGGGTAAGTGCGCGGACTGTAATCTGAGAGAACCAGGTTTGATTCCCCACTCCTCCACTTGCACCTGGCTGGATGACCTTGGGCAAGCCGTAGTTCTGATAAGAGCTGTCCTTGAAAAAGAGCAGTTTCTGTCAAGAGCTCTCTCAGCCCCACCTACCTCATAGGGGGTCTGTTGTGGGGAGGGGAAGGGAAAGGAGTTTGTAAGCTGCTCTGAGACACCTTTGGGTAGTGAAGGGCAGGGTATAAATCCAATCTCTTCTTCTCTTCTTCTATTGAATATGGAAGCTCAGCTTAGCAATTATGCTTGAAAATGCTGCATAGATCCGTCCTCCAGGAATTTAGTTAATCATAGTAACTGCCCTGCTGGCTCAGGTCAATGTAATTTAGCTAGGGTTGCCAACAATGGGTTGGGAAATCCCTGGAAATTGGGGTGTGGAGCCTGGGGAGGCTGGGGTTTAGGGAGGGGAGGGACCTCAGCAGGCTGTAATGCCATACAGTCCACCATCCAAAGCAGCCATTTTCTCCAGAGGAACTCATCTCTGTAGTTGAAAGATCAGATGTAATTCCAGATTTCTGGCCCTACCTGGAGGTCAAATTCCATACTAGATGTTAAACTGTCAAAAACTCATACCACACACCAATCGACCTGTTCATTTAGACTATATGGGGTTAAAGTTTTAAGGGCATGGATCCAAAACAATTCTCTGGTTTTCAAGTGCTGAGTCATCTACAGATTGTTGCAAGGTTGAACATACTCCAAAGCGAAAAAAAAGAAGTCTCTATCACTGTGCCCAGTTGTAACAAAGTGTTCAGCAAGGGGAGCATTTTTCCTTCTTCATCTGATGCAACTTTTGTGTTCTGTGATCCTAATCTTTATCGGCCTTGAAGTACAACCTATGTACATTTTTTCACATTTACAGATGATGCCATAGATAAGACCCTTTGAGTTGCAGTTGAAAAATTATCTAATACAATACTTTTTTTTGCTTAGCTGAATCATAGCAAAAGTTTGTACGTAACATCAAATCACAGTCCTCACATCTTCCACAGGGAAAGTTGCCATTTGCTAAACTTTGACCATCTATTCCCCTTTGTATTGCAAGAGAAGATTTTCAGCTTGTAATGTATTCAGCCTGACATGCCCGGACTTGCCCGGGCTGGCCAGGCACAATTCATCTGTAGCTTCAGTCGAAAGACAAAGGATCCGAAGGATCCTAGCCGGCCCAATCAAAAGGGCTAGCTTCCCAGCCGGGGGACCAATGGTCGTCCGGTTACTGTAAATAGCCTATCGGGAGTAGGGGGTGTGTTTAGGTGTACTTGGTGGCGGGTTTTCTGAATGCATATAAACCAGCCTACGAGCCGGTCAGTTGTCTTTGTCCTGAACTAAATAAAGGTATGCTTAGCTGAATCACTCTCCGTCTGCATACTTTTCACAGCTGCTTCTCACTAACATATCTTTCAGATTTTTAGATCTCCGGTAGGCAAAGAGAGGAGCCGTCTCACATGAAGGAATATTAGTTAATAAATGCCAATGTTTTCTAATGATGTTACTGACCTGAGTTGGTCTTCCATCATAAGTCAGTGGAATAATAATCCTATCAGACTGACCTTGTCTTTTCTTAGGTATCAAGAGGGAGGACCTACTGGTATTTTTTGCCTTATGCTTAACAGTTCTAGAAGAGTAGCCCCTGTCTCTAAATTGGCCCATTAATATTTTAGCCTGTTGAACAAAATCAGAATACTGGCTACAGTTTCTCCTAAGCCTCAACAATTGGGAATAGGGAAGGTTCTTTTTTAGATGTGGTGGGTGAACGCTGTCACTAGACAAAAAGGAGTTGGCATCTGTAAGTTTTCTATAGGTGCTGGTCTCTATTGTGTTTCCCACCCTTCTTATACTGACATCCAGGAAATTAATTTCCTTATAATCATATTTCATTTCAAATTTGATGGTTTCATGCAGGTCATTAATGAACTCTTTAAATGCCAATAAAAGCTGAACTGAACCTTTCCAGAGCAAAAAAAATGTCACCCAAAAATCTCTTTAAAATAATAATGTTCTCAGCATAGATGTTGTTTGGATTAAGGATGAATTGATTTTCAGATCTATTCATAAAAAGATTTGCCAATTCCGGTGCAAATTTGCACCCCATTGCAGTCCCAGACACTTGCCAAAAAAATTATTTTGAAATTGAAAATAATTCCTTTTCAAACAGATTTCAGCTATATGGCATAAAAAGTAAGTGGGAGGATTAGGATCACTTTCCATCATATCCAGTGCAGTTTGAAGTACCTCTAGGGCCTCATTATGTGGTATGTTGGTATATAGTGATACCACATTCAAAGTGACAAAGAGCTTATCCTCCTGTTCCATCCTGATCTTATTAATATGTCCCAAAAAATCTATGGTGTCTCTTAGATATGTATTAATTTTTTGAATGAAAGGTTTTAAAAAAACATCCAAAACACTGGCCAATGATTCCAAAATGGACCCACATTCCCGAGATAATGGGTCTGCCAGGAACAGGGAGTACCCCTTTGTGGATTTTGGGTAAAAGATAGAATTGTGGGGTTCTATTATCAGATTGTAATAGGAAGTCATAGGTGGGTCTGGATATATAGCCTGCCAATAGGGCCTCATCCAGTACAATAATAATCTCCTTCCCTATTTTTTGAATTGGATCCTCTTTACTTACACTATAATGTAGGGTATTATTAAGCTATCGCTATCTATTAGCCTCCATAATATAGTCTGTTCTATCCTATATAACCAAAGCACACACACACCCTTGTCTGCTGGCTTAAAGTCCTCAAGATTTTTTAAACTGTTCAAAGAAAATTTTTCTGCTCTAGTCAGATTGTGCCAGATTTTACTATTAGTATCATACTTTATGCCAATAAAGGTATTTGTTTGTTGTTTGTTGTTATTAGTATCATACATTTTATTTATATTCTCCATAACCAACTCCTGAAATGTTAAGACTCTAGGGTTTTGTGAGGGTGGATTGAAGGTGGACTTTGGTTTAAACTTTACCACCTGCCCAATAGGTTGGTCAGTATTATTCTTTAAAAAATCAGCCAGTCTTATTGTCTGAAAAAGATGTTGCATCTCCACCATAAGTTTGAAATCATCATGCTGGGGGGTGGGGACAAATAGTCCTTATTTCAAAACAGAAATTTCTGATTCTGTAAATTGCCTATTGGATAGATTAACTACTTGTTTGTTTTCTGTGTCTTCTTTCTGTGGAATATTCTTGTCTCCTGTTTCTTCTGTGTCCTGTCCTCTCTGTCTAAAAAACGTTTGTGCCTGGAGGTAGTGAGTAGTGAGGTATTGGATTTATTGGAAGTCAATCGATTGTAGCTAGCAGAAGGAGTTTCATCACCAGAATCACTCCTTTCCTGCTCTGAACTAGTATTGATAGTAGTGTTAAAAGAAACTTTCCTTTTGTTTTTTTCCTATAGTTATCATTCCAATCATAAACCCTACCCTCCTCATAGTCTCTAAGGACTCTCTAGATTTTTTAAAAATCTAACTTCCTTGATGGTAGCGAATTCCTTTTCTATATTTCTATCTAAAATGGACAATTTCTCAGAAAAGGGTTTCTCACCCATAGTTTTATTGACATCCAATCTCAAAATTTCTATTTCTTGCTGCAATCTAAAGCTCTCAGCCTTAGCTGTCTCTATTAAAAGAGCCATCAAATCAAAGGAACCTTTGCTCATGATGGCATACCATTTCTCCTCAAATTCTGAATTGTGTGGGAACATGCCTGGTTGTTTCTTAATCCTTAACCCTCTAGGTATAACTTTATTTCTCAGATAATCACACAAAGCTCCTGAACATAAGTCTATTTTCATTTTTCTAAAGCTCAAATTCTCAGATTTGTTCCAACCACTGCTATCATTTGAAGAAGCCCTTGTGTTGAAAAACGAAGGTTGCTGTAACAATGAGGCTATCTGATCTTCTGTATAGCTGAAAGACCCTGAAACCCTCTGGGTCATTTCAGTTAAAACCCCAAAAGAACAAACTAGGAACAAAAAAGGGGGGGGCTTAACCCTGAAACCTGGGAACCAAAACCTAAAGTGGTAAGTCAAACAGAATAGGGGGCCCACAATAAAAACTTAATGTTTAGATAGAGCCATGACTCTCTGTGGCTTGTGTCCAAAAGTGTTTGGCTGGAAGCACTCTGTGGTCCTCCCTTGCAAGGATCCAATTAGAAGGGAGAAATGCCATTGCTCAAGAAATCAGTAGAATCCATGAAAAACACAAGCACATGTTGTAGCCGGCTAGCAGAACCCAAATGTGTGAGCACATGAGGCTGTCTTATACTGAGTCAGAGCCTTGGTCCATCACGGTCAGTATTGTCTACTTAGACTGGCAGTGGTTCTCCAGGGCCTCAGGCAGAGGTCTTTTACATCATGAAAATAATAGAATCATAGAGTTGGAAAGGACCTCCAAGGTCATCAACCCCCTGCACAATGCAGGAAATTCACAAATACCTCCCCAATGACTGCTGTTCCATGCCCAGAAGATGACAAAAACCTCCAGGATCTCCAGCCAAACTGGCCTGGAGAAAAATTGCTTTCTGACCCCAAAGTGGCGATCAGCATTTCCCTGGAGAAGGGAGGGCAGGAAGGGTTGCATCAGTGCTTAGTTCTTGTGGCCCTTTCTTACATGCCCAGGGAAATGCTGATCACCACTTTGGGGGTCAGGAGGTTATTGTTCTCCAGGCCAGTTTGGCCAGGGATCCTGGAGGGGGGGGTTCTGAGCAGGGGTCACTGGCAATGCTTCATCCAAGTTGTGTAGTCTTGTGAGCAAAATTCTACTTTGTGAGCTACTGGCATTAAAGTTGTGAGTGAGTGATTTGGCTACTGCCTAAATTAGTTTGCTCTGGAGCCATCCTTCCTGAGCTAAGACAAAAATCTGTGAGCTGGAGGCTAAAAAACTGTGAGCTAGCTCACACTAACTCGGCTAAAAGGGAACACTGGTCACTGAGGATGGGGGAGGTATTTGTGAATTTCCTGCATTGTGCAGGGGGTTTGGACCAGATGACCCTGGAGGTAGCTTCCAACTCTATGATTCTATTATCACCTTCCTGATCCTTTTAAGTGGAGATGCCAGGGACTGAACCTGGGACCTTCTGCATGCCAAGCAAATGCTCTGTCACTGAGCCATGGCCCCCTCCCCATGGATTTTTTCAGGGAGAGTATTTCTTTTTTCACTAAGAACCATGGATGACTAATACCATTCCAAATCAAAAACAGTTACTGATTTCACACAAGAGCTGCACTGTGGTCGCACCTCCCTTTGCCCCGCTTCTATTGGTCAATTTCCCACTCAAAGCCATGCAGCCACATTGACCCGCAGCTTCACCTGATTTTCCCCTTGGTTTCGTGATCCTGTTTTTTGAGGATCACAAAACCGCGGGGAAAATCGGGCGAAGCTGCGGGTCAAAATGCAGCCACACAGCTTCAAGTGGGAAAATGACCAATAGAAGCGGGGCAAAGGGAGGCACAACCGAGGTGCAGCTCTTGTGTGAAATCAATCAGTGATTTCTGTGTATATGTTTGGCTCAGGTATTTAGTTACGCACACCCCTAGGCCCAAGTCTACTGCTATAGCTCTATAGTGGGAAACCTCCCAGGCTTTTCTCCAGCCTCCACTGGCACTTCACAGGCTGGGGAGTGGGCAAAAATGGGGGTGTGCACTGATTTTGCACCAATGGGTCTTGTCACTTCTGTCACTGAATCAGAATCCAAGTCATCATGCCAGCAACAACAATCTAGGATTCGCCCAGAACTAGAGTTTTGGGTGAATCCTAGAGTGCCAGCCCTGATGTGATGATGTAAGTTCCAGTTTGGCACCAGAACTGACATTGAATGCTACCACAACACTGGTGTGCCTGCTCTTCCCTCTCAATTGCCCCCAGGGTAACTCTAATCTGAGAGGATGAAAGAAAAGCCCATTAAATTTCCATCCACCTTGTCAGACTGGGTAAGGTTAGGAAGAGTAAGAAAGAAAGATAGGTCTCAACTGCTTAAAGAATGATTCTCCTGGGTTTAACAAAATTTGAGTCCAGTGGCACTTTTAAGACCAACAAAGTTTCTATTCTGGGTATAAGAAGTGCGCATGCACACAAAAACTTATACCCAGAATAAAACTTTGTTGGTCTTAAAGGTGTTACTGGATTCAAAATTTGTTCTGCTGCTTCAGACTAACATGGGTACCCACATGAATCTGTCCCCTGGCTTAATTAGCTACTGTTAGATCGCGCTAACAAAGGACCCGTAGAGTGATTCAGCAAGTGATTCAGCTTTATTGGAAGTAACGAACAAGCACTCAAACGCATTAAGAAACCAGAACAAGAAACTGTGGGAGCTATGCTCCTTTTAAACATAACCGGGCTAATGTAGCCACGCCTATTTACAAATAACAACCAATGAGATTGCTCAGTTAGGGACCAATGGGAGTCTTTCCCTCCCAGGGAATAGTGCTGTTCTGATTGGTCGCTGTTACAAAGCGACCAATAGGAAGTTTGGTCAGAGGAGCCCTAGCATGGCTCGAAGCTTAACATAGGAGTCTAATGGGGTGATTCATGTAATCGTTCCAAATACATTACAGCTACCCTTCGGGTTACATCTCCACCCTTCAGAAAAGTTAAAAATAGGCAAGGAGTAACTTTCAGGGAGGAGCCAACATTTTACATCTGTGTATGTACAATTATCACTATGTTTTATAAGGATCCCCAAGTAACCATTAAATATTTCTGAGAACTCATTGGGGATGTTTCTGTAGAAATGCCATCAGCTTCAATCAAGTATGGAGGTGTTTGCCCATGACCAGGAAAAGCTCACAAGCCTGGACAGTGAATACATGATGCAAAAGCTAAGTAATTATATTCAGACTAATGGAGCAGCCTTTGCCTGTGTGTTTTTTCTCAGGGACCACATGACCAATTCAGGCCTATTAGGTGGACAGTTAGCTTTTGCAAATGGACCACTCAAATTGAAAAAGACATGGATCCAGCTTTTTAACAGCAGTAATAAGTATTTGACCGGACTGTATGACTAAGGGTTCCAAGTTTTACAGAAGTTTTCTCATGCATAAAAAACCGGAAAGCTAAATTTGATGTATAAGAGATTTTGTTTAAGGATTATTTAAGCCCTATAACTCAGTATAAACTAGGAAACATTTGAGCCAGAGGGAGAGCTGCCTCTTAAAAGGAGATCTGGCGTGCTGATGGGCACTGGGAGACAAGGCTATAACTGTTGTTTAATGAGCTCATTTCTAATTCTATCAGCCTTTTAGCATTTCTGTTTATATTTTGTTGATTCAGTGCATTGATGGCTCCTGTTTTCAGTAGATAATTACCCTTTGTTGATTCTCCCCCTTCCCTTCCATCTCTTATTCATATTTTCTACTTGCAAAGATTTTTTTTGAAATGCAAAGTTAGCTTTAATACTCCAAAAAGACTAACAGAGTCATAACTCACCCTTCATTAATAAACACATTATGAGCCTCTAACTCAGTTTTCTTTCCTCATTATTAGTAATAGCTCAAGGGTAACACAGTCAGAATGTAAGCAATCTGTCTTCAGGTCCCCCTGCTTTGATGGTGAAAATGGAGCAAAGTCCCTTGTCTTGTTTGCATGTGAAAGGACACCGCTGGCAGGTGGCTGGTTGAAGATCAGAAGCCGCTTCTTCTCATGTCAGCAAGGGCAAACTATTCTTGCTGACATGAATTGGCAATAAGATGCATATTAAACAATTAAAGGACCATACATTTTCTCATTGCCATAAGTTTGAGGACTCCTCTGTTAGCTTGGATAAGGCTGTGACGCTTCCTCATTGTCTCATTTTGTCATCTAGACACCAGCACTCTTTCTCAGAAGAGCCCTGCTAGATCAAAGCCATGGTCCACCTAGTCCAGCATCCTCTATCTCACCTTAGCCAACTAGATGCCCCAGAAAGTCACCTTTAGCCAACTAGATACAGAGAGACCCCTTCGTTGCCCTCTTCCAGCAACTGGTATTCAGGGCTATACTGCATCTGAACAGGGAGCTCGCACTAAGCCATTGTTGTTAATAGAATCTACATCTATGAATACGTCTGATCACTTTCTTATGATCTAACAACATCCTGTGGCAGTGAATTCCACAAATTAACAAGGCCCTGTGTCAAGAATGCACATCACTACCATTTAATCCTAGTGATATGTAGTAGAAATCTTCAATTATTATTACTTTAAATAATCACTGTTCCTTTCCACTTGGCATTGTTGCTTAAAAATCTCACATCCTCTTCTGTCTGTTGCCCCAAAGAAAACAAAAGTATTTGAACTTACGCATAAAAGTGTGTGGGGGGGGGATGTGATTTCCTATAAAAGTGCAGTATATTACTAAACCCTTGTAAAATTATTACTGTACATCATTTTATTATGTAGCTCATTTTAAATGGGGCAGAATATTTTAATAGTCCAAGAAAAGTAATAGTTTATAGCTTAAAACTGAAGATACTTCTGTAATTTTTCCCCATTAAATATGCATGCGTGATGTTCAGCCCCATTTAACTAATGTGTTTTGGAAAGGCTTTACAATAGTAAATGCAACAAACCTCAGCCATGATAAAAAGTAATATATAAAGTGTGATTAATGGCAGCTCAGGGTTTTTTTATTCTACAGAAAATTTGAATTTTTCAGCATGAATCCCTTTAGGTAGATAACTCAGTGTTACAATCCAGTTTACCAAAGCTGTATCCATTAGAGGCAAGGTACAGAATTGAAAATTATGCTGGAGAATTAAACTGTCAAAACATCATAAACTACTCACAGTGTATTTACAAAAAAAAAAAGAGGAAAAATGTAGAAGGTTTTTGTATTGCCTGGGAAAGCAATCAAAACCTGGGTATCAGCTATGAAGAAACATTTTAATGTATGTCTTATTCAGACTGAAGGGAAGGATTTAAGAGCACACATTCCAAAAGGGACAAGACTTTTATCCCTTTGAGAAGCAGCAAGATAACTTTCCAGAAGTGGTTCCCTATTGGGAAACTATTTTCTCCTGGGTTTTGTTATCTTTCTCAGAGATCTTAAAGCATCCTTGGAACTGAACTGAGGCTGCATATCGGCTGTTGTTTAAAATACAGTTCATACCACTGCTGGTGGGGTGTTATTGTGACAACTTGTCTGTTCTCAAGTTGCCTGGTTTGGTGGAGAACCTCCTGCCAGTTGCCACTGCTCCAGAGGGCAGTGGGAGAAAAATGGGAGGAGCAAAATGACATTCATCAATGACATAGCAGTACTTCTACCAGCATAACTGGAAGTGATGACATCATATTGCAGGGTGCAATTCTATGGTTTCCACCATAGAATTCAAATGAATCCTAGATCATAGTGATGTCACTTCAGGTTACACAGCTGCAAGAGAACTTGCTGTGTCAATAAACAACATTTCAGAAAGTCTTTGTCCTCCCCAGTCTTCCAGAGTTGACAACCCAATCAGGAAGAGTAGGGCCTTTCCCATCACCTGCTACCTGAAAACCTTTGACTGAGGCTGAATCACACCTTGTTGACTATTTTGCTAATGCCACACGTACACCAGTCATTTGCAACTAATTGCCCTCTCCATACAGGAATAGAGATGGGCACAAACCGGCTCATGAAATAAAGTTTGTCACAAATTCTGGCTGGTTTATAGTTTGCAAAGCAATGTTCATGGAGGGTGCCTGCCATGCCATTTCATGAATTTTGTTGCTGTTCATGGTGGTTTCTGAATGATTGCATTTCTAGACAGGCTGTCTCCACTCAAACTGTTTACAAAACTTAAAGGCAAAAGGGGGTGGAATTCTCCAGCCTTGGAAACACCAATAGGAGTCCTCCAAAACTTAATAGGCACTGCTGGCTGCCAATAACAGAGTTCCCATTCTGCTCTATGGGATCAGAATGCTACATATATGCTCAGCTCAGCTCTTTTATTTTGGTTGTTAGCGGTTACAGAGAGAGGCAGGGAACTTCTTAAAAGCAAACTAGCAGAGCCTATTCCCTCATGATTGGGAACTCCTCTCCCCTGCAGAGGTTTTGTTGTTAGGTAGACTCAGGGTTCTGAGCCACCTATCTCTCTGCTCATGCTGAGCAGAGGGGCTTAGGCAGGTCTATTTTTGGGCAAGAATGCACAGGAATGGAGTTCCAGCTGGCTTCAGAGTTGGCCATGCTCACTACAGCCAAAACCTCTACAGAGGGAAGGCCTGGACAGTGACCCCCCCCCAGTGACTCCAAGGTGAGCAGGCCAGGGAGGGCCTGGAAGTTTAAACTGCCTTTCCTCCCCTCCAAGGGCCGGCTTGCCCGGCTCCCCACAGCTGCAGGGTGCCCACACTGCCCAGGCAAGCCAAGAGAAGGCATGGGTGTGGCCTAATATGCTAATGAGCTATGTTGTCAGGGGTGTGGCTTAATATGCTAATGAGTTTCTGCTGTTGAGTGTGGCCTATTATGCTAATGAGTTCCTACTGGGCTTTTTATACAAAAAAAGCCCTGGGCTTAGGTAGTGAGTTCCTTGGCTAGGACCCACATTTTGATTGTGATTCCTTTCCCTTGTTGGAGTTTGGGGGTCTTGGTGGACTCAGGGCTCTGAACCACCCATCTTTCTTCTCAAGCCAAGCAGAGGGGCTTAGCTAGTGGTTTCCTTGGCTGAGGACCCATATTTTTATTGTGATTCTTCTCCACTACTGGGGTTTTGGGGTGTTAGGTGGACTCAGGGCTCTGAGCCATGCATCTCTCTGCTCAGATTAATCAGAAGGGCATGGCTAGTGGGTTCCTTGGCTGAGGACCCACATTTTGATTGAGAATTCCTCTCCCCTGTTGGGGTTTAGGGGTGTTAGGTGGACTCAGGGCTCTGAACCACCCCGTCTCTTTGCTTACACCAAGTGGAGGGGCTTAGCTACTGGGTTTCTTTGCTGAGTACCTACAATCCTACCCCTCCTGATTATGAAGCAATGTCCCTATACCATGAGGGCAAAAGTAGGTGCAAAGCATCTTGCTCTGGGGGGAAGATATCCTCCACCCTCCGCATACCACAGGCCCCCATCCCTAGGTACCAAACCCATCCTGCAAGCCCACAGAAGCCCACCCCTAGTAGGGCATCACCAGGGGTCTCAGAGTCTCCTTCCCAGAGTCTCCTTCCCCTGATCTGTTCCTGGGGCTCTCTGTAGGGGACAAAGAGTTGTTAGCACTGCCCAAAGACCCGCAGTTGATAACAGTCTTTGTAGAAGTCTCTGACAGCAGTGATTCGGGGGGGGAAGCATCCTCCCCTTCAACATAACTCCCTGTTTCTGCTCATGCCTCCAGTACACCCCTCTGTGGCCCCTCCCAGTCCAGTGCCAGAAAGCAGCTGTCCCTCCTCCCACCTTCTGCAGTCCTTGGGCATCATTTCCAGCCCACAGTTAGAAAAAATTTCTGCACCCTCCCCAGTGACCTCTGTGTGACAGAGTGCCATGTCTGGAGGGGTTCAAACCCTCAACACTTGTCCTTCATCCTTTACAGGCACCTGCAAAGGGTGTACCCCAGTATGTTGTCACCTGGGGAAAGAGGGGTAGGCAGTGTGAGAAAAGAGGGAGAAGTGGATGGGGAGCAGGAACCCAATCCAAGAAAGGCTCCCTGTACGCAGGGTGCCATGGGTGGTGAGACATCAAAGCAGACCACTCTCCAAGAGGTCATTCCCACAGGTATGCTGACAGTGCCATCCAAAAGGGCTATGGAGAGGGCCCAGGAAGCAGTCACTTGCCTTGCCAGCGAGATGATTGCTGTGGATAGCCAACCCTCCTCCCTTGTGGAGGACTTAGCCTTTCATTGGCTGCTGCAACACGTGGTTCCCTGGTACTCCATCCGCTTGCAGAGGACTGTGAGCTGACAAGTCTTGCCCACCATGCACTGCTCCACAGTGGTGATGGTCAAGGGTGAGCTCTCCAGAGTGCAAGCCAAAACCAGCAGCATGGCTACCTCTCCCTCACTGCCCACAGGTGGCAACCAGAGGATCTCTCTGTCAGGACTGTCAGGGCATGGCCCAGGCCCCAGGAGGGAACAGTCCTGCCACTGGGCTACAATATGGTTCTGCTCCATGTGCAGGGGATGGATGCAGACCACACAGCATGAAATATTGCCACCGTGATACAGAGTAGCCTGAGGAAGTGGGTGGGTGGTGGCAACATTGTCCATGGCTACATGGTCATGGACGCCAGTGCCAACATGCTGCCAGGGGTGAAGGCTGCATGCCTCAAGGGCATCATCTGCTTGGAGCCTGTCTTCACCTGGTGGTGAAGGATGGTCTGGGATTGGAG
Organism: Gekko japonicus; assembly: GCF_001447785.1. Classification (NCBI taxonomy): domain Eukaryota; kingdom Metazoa; phylum Chordata; class Lepidosauria; order Squamata; family Gekkonidae; genus Gekko; species Gekko japonicus. Next base: position 243,618 of record NW_015160248.1, read on the forward strand.
AGCACTGTCAGGGCCACCTGGGACGCTGCCACCCTTGAGACGTGGGCCTTGATGGAGACCTGCCAGCACTTGGTTTCTCTGATTTCCACTGGTCTGGTGGGGTTACAGTGCCTGCCAAGCTGTCATGGGGTACCTTTGGGGAGCCCATCGAAACTCTGGGGATGTTTGCCTTTCTGTCCTTCAGAACCACCCTTTGGAGACTTGAAGGGACTGCAAGGATAGGGGAGATGTTTGCCTTACTTCCAGAGTCTGGCCAGGGGGGTCTGCCCAGTTGAAGTTTCCCTGTGAGTTTGGTGTCACTGGCTTGTTTCTGAGCCATTCCATAGACTCCTGTTACTGCAGCTGTCTTTTCCAGAGAGAGCACTGGGGAGACCTTTGGGGGGGTGTCCATAACTGGGACCTCAGAAATGTTATCTGCCCCCAACTTGGAGAGTTTGTAGAAGACTGGGCAGCTGAGGTTCCCTGCACATTTGGTGTGTGTAGCTTGATGGGAGTTAATTCTATACACTTTTGAAAACATGCCTGACATTTTCCCAAAAGCACTTTCCTGGTTTGACTGTAGCCCTGTTGAGGTTGTACTGCCACATTGGCACTGGTTCTACTGGGCTTGCAAAAATGCCCCCCCCCTTCAGTTTTTACTTCAGAGATTCTTGAGGACTTTGGTTCTGTTCTACTTGGGTTCTATTGCCCTTGTGTTGGATCCCCAAGCATCGAGAATAAATCCACGTTTTCAAGAAAAGCAAAATTTATTTCAAAGCGTTGAAGACATACTCAAACACGTTCTTTGTTAGAACTGGGGATACACAGGTAGGGCAAGCATAATAAAGGAAATTCAAACAAATACATATCCAATGAATAATATTCCCGCTGGCGGGCTAATGAAACGGTTGCGCGCCCAGTCCATGGGAACCAGGCAGAACATCAGACAAAACACAGGTGCAGTTCTCATGAGATAGCAATAGGCAAGCATTACAGCATCTTCTCCCCCACACATCCACCAGTAGTTATCTTATGCATTCCAGCACAGAAGCAGGATAGTAGAAACAAACCGGGTACAACAGGGCAAAGATATGTACACAGAGGTCACAGAAAACAGAATGGCAGCTTGCTGACATACTGCCCCCCTTAAAATACAACTAAAACACACCTCCCGGGCTGGGCGGGAGATCTCCCGGGCTGGGCGGGAGACCTCCCGGTTTGTCCGGGAACCTCTTGTGGAAACTACGGATCAGGTAAGGGGCCCGAATATCCCCTTCTTCCACCCATTCGCGGTGCTGGGGACCGAAATCAACCCATTCGATAAGGTACCAGAGTTTACCACGTTTCAATTTACAATCAAGGATATCAGCGATCTCAAAATGTTCATCCCCTTCCAAAATGACAGGTGGAGGAGGAGTAACTGCTGGTCTCCAGGGAGACGGGCCAGGATCCTTCTTCAACAGGCTCATGTGAAAAACAGAATGCAGAGCACGTAAATTCTTAGGCAAAACAACATCAACCGCCACATCATTTATGACTTTACGCACTTTGAATGGACCTATGAACTTCCACCCCAATTTCCTGCTAGGTCGCAGCATCTTAATGTTCTTGGTCGAGACATACACAAGATCCCCAGGTTTCAGATCAAACCCCACCACCCTACCCTTGTCTGCCTGGGTCTTGTAAGCAGCCTTGGCTGCGTCAAGCGTTTGGCATAGCAGAGGCCATGCATTTTGCAAGGACATACACCATGTATCAGCATCCCCCACAGGACGTTGGCCCATCCCCTCCAGGAAAGGGAGGGGGGGCTGTCGTAACCAGAAACAGCTTTATAAGGAGACATGCCCGTGGAGCTATGGACAGTATTGTTATAACAATATTCAGCAAGAGGCAACAATTCACACCAATCATTCTGTTGATAATTAGTAAAACAACGAAGATATTGCTCCAGGGTCTGATTAACTCGTTCTGTTTGTCCGTCAGTCTCAGGATGATACGCGCTGCTGAGCCCTTGTTCCACCCCTAAAATGGAAAGAAGTTCCCTCCAAAACTTAGAAACAAATTGGGTCCCCCTGTCAGAAATTAATTTAGCAGGTAATTGATGAATTTTCACCACGTGAGACATAAACGATTTCGCCAACCTCTGAGCTGTAGGCAAGGAAGGAAAAGGCACAAAATGAGCTTGCTTAGAAAATAAATCAACAACCACCCAAATAACAGTGTTCCCTTTGCTCGCAGGGAGGTCAGTAATAAAGTCCATGGACACCACTTCCCACGGTCTCGATGGGGTAGGGAGTGGCTGCAGAAGACCAGGAGGCTTGCCCACTCTGGGTTTAGTCAAGGCACAGGTTTGGCAGGACCGAACAAAAGTCAAGAGGTCTTTGCGCATCTGTGGCCACCAGAACTGTCTGCGGATGAGTTGCAGAGATTTAACAAAACTCCAATGCCCTGCCAGTTTCGAACCGTGAGCAGACTCCATCACCTCCCTCCTCATTGAAATAGGCACATACAGTTTGTCTCCAGAATAAATCAGACCTTCAGGGCTACGGACACAATCTGGCAACGCTTTCAGGGAGGCATCATCATCAGCAGTAAAAGCAGACATATATTTCTGGACCCAGCCCCCCCCCCCCCAGGGAAAAGGGAAGGCGAAGTTTCATCAGAGCGCGGAATCGAGCGCGCTTGCGCACGGGTGACCACAGCCCCCCCCAGGTGGGAGGGGGAAAAAACAGAGTCCATGATGATTTCACGCTGACTGTCATGTTGTGGGAGGCGTGAGAGCGCGTCAGCCAGGGAATTAGCCGTCCCAGGGAAATGACGAAGAGTGAATCGAAACTTAGCAAAGAAGTCCGCCCAACGAAGTTGTTTAGCGTTGAGAGAACGGGGGGATTTCAGCATTTCCAGATTTTTATGGTCAGTCCAGACTTCAAATGGCAGTTGCGCCCCCTCCAACCACTGCCTCCAAGTGGAGAGAGCCAGCCGGATCGCTGATGCCTCCTTCTCCCAAATCCCCCAGTTTCGTTCAGCGTCAGAAAACTTTTTAGACACAAATGCGAGGGGGTGTAAACGACCATCTTCCCCTTCTTGCAAAATAGCGGCCCCCATTGCCACATCCGAGGCATCAGTTTGGACAATGAATTTTTTAGTTTCATCAGGGCGCGCCAGCACTGGCTCAGAGGTGAACATCAGTTTAAGTTTCTCAAAAGCCTCTGCGCAAGCAGGGGACCATTTAAGCGGGGCGCCTGGTTTCGTAGCATCAAACCCCTTCCCCTTGGTCTTTAGCAAATCAGTCAGAGGAAGGGCAATTTGAGCGAAATTCTGGATGAAATTTCTATAAAAATTGGCGAATCCGAGGAACATTTGCAATTGTTTGCGGGTCCTGGGGGGTTCCCAGTCAAGTACAGCCTGTATTTTAGCAGGGTCCATTTCCACCTTCCCCCCAGAGATGCGATAACCCAAAAAGTCAATGCATGTCTTGTGGAATTCACATTTTGACAGCTTTGCAAACAGGTGGTGTTCATAAAGTCGCTTAAGGACCTGGCGCACCAATTTAATATGCGACGGGAGGTCCTGAGAGTACAGCAACACGTCATCAAGGTAAAGGACCACTCCTTTGAATAGGAACTCATGTAGGACCTCATTGATTAGGTTCATGAAGACCCCCGGAGCCCCTTGAAGGCCGAAGGGCATAACGAGGTACTCAAACTGCCCCAAAGGGGTATTAAATGCAGTCTTACTTTCATCCCCCTCCCGAATGCGCACACGGAAATATGCATCTCGGAGGTCAAGTTTCGAGAAGATTTTGCCCTACATGCGCAAAGACCTATTGACTTTTATTCGGTCCTGTCAGACCTGTGCCTTAACTAAACCCAGGGGGGGCAAGCCTCCCGGTCTTCTGCAGCCACTCCCTACTCCATCGAGACCTTGGGAAGTGGTGTCCATGGACTTTATTACTGACCTCCCTGTGAGCAAAGGGAACACTGTTATTTGGGTGGTTGTTGATTTATTTTCTAAGCAGGCTCATTTTGTGCCTTTTCCTTCCTTGCCTACAGCACAGAAGTTGGCGAAATCGTTTATGTCTCATGTGGTGAAAATTCATCAATTGCCTGCTAAAGTAATTTCTGACAGGGGGACCCAATTTGTTTCTAAGTTTTGGAGGGAACTTCTTTCCATTTTAGGGGTGGAACAAGGGCTCAGCAGTTCTTATCATCCTGAGACTGACGGCCAAACGGAGAGAGTGAATCAGACCCTGGAACAATATCTTCGTTGTTTTACTAATTACCAAAAAAACAATATTTTATTTATTATTGTTGTTGTTTTTTTTACTCCACTGGAAACAGTGGAGGATGGGGCACCTTCTTTTGGGTACTGTAACTCGGACCAAGTAAATCCAATCTGTACATAACTTGGAGGACATGTAGAGGAGAGTCTTCTGGAGATCCACTGCAGTTTTTGTGTCTCTACCTTTCACAGGATCTATTCTATATACTCCTGAGCCTCCTGAAATTGAGCTTCATTTCTCCAGAAAGCACTTTCCTGGGGGCACCTTCTTTAGGGAGCTGTAACTCAGACCCCATAAATCCAATTCTCACCAAAGTTGGAGGGAAGGTAAGGGGAAGTCATCTGGACATCTCCTGTGAGTTTAGTGTCTCTAGGATGAAGGGGGCATTCTACTGCATCACAAACCAAGCCTGTTTGTCTAGTGTCAAAAAGTTCATGACAGTCCATGGTTCACGAACCGCACATGCCATGAACCACGAACCAAACTGCATTTTCCCAGTTTATGCCCATCTGTACATAGGAATGATGCAATCTAAAATGATATGTCAATGTTGTCTGCAGACTGCAGGAACTGAACCAGGAATCATCCACACAGAAGGTAGGTGTTGTGTCCCTGAACCATATACTCTCCCAACGGGTTTGATTACACTAATTATATTCTGCTTTGATTCAGGGAAGGGAGTGGAAAAGATCCTGCTTCCTTGGTAGAGATAGATGAGTGAGATCTGGCCTGAGTTTGTTTATCCTCTGCTTGCAAGTAAGTACAGTGCAATCCTGAGGAGGAGGGGCCAAAGCAGACAGGGAGTCCACCAGCTGCTACAGTGGTGTATCCTGGAGATATGCTGGTGTAGTGCTCCACTAACTAGTGGTGCCAGGTCACCCCAGGCAACCAGCAGGAGACTTACCTTGCTGGGAGAGGGCTTGCTGGTGGTGTAATTATTTTTTATTTTATTTATTATTAAATTTTTATCCCGCCCTCCTGGCCAAGGGCGGCTTACAACAATAAAATTCACATAAAACAATCATAATAAAATCACATACCTTAAAAATGCAACATTAAAATTCAAACAAAAGAAAGTGCTAGCAAAAATCCTCTTTATCTCAATTGACATAAACACACTGATTATACCATGCCAAAATATGTAATAAATAAACTCATATAAAAGCTGTTTTGAAACTCTCTTTTGAAACAGGCTCAGCCTTGTGGGAGTACGTCAGTGCTGAAGAACTGAAATCTGGAGGCAGCTGTGTTCTGTCATTAATGTACCTTATTATCTGTGAAAATTGATTCCATTTGTAGAATGACCATCAGCTTTGAAGAAAGGATTGTTAGCTCTTGTGAAAGAGAGTTTTGAAACAGCTTATATCAATAGCTTGTTGGGTGTGGATCCTTACTTGCTACAAGCTTCATCACCCTAATGAAGTTGGGAGCAAGCGAACTTTCTTACACAGCAGGATAATTCTTTGGAAAATGTTCCTGTGTCAGATTTTTCAAGCGTCTGGAATGGATATCTTTAAGACTGAATTTTGACTTTTTATCTATACGTAGTTGTATATGTACTATATCTTATTTATATTTTATACTATATTTGGGATAAAGCACACTTATAACCTTTATAATTATGCGAGTTTATTTATTTATTACATATTTTGCGTAGTAAAACCTTGTTTAACTTAACTATTTATAGGCGTCTCCCCTGTTTACATAGACTTAACCCGCTGATGTCAGTCCCAGTGCACCCAGAAGTGATGTCAGTGCACCACCAAGGACAGTGTGGCATTGGGCAAAACTCTATGGTTTAACCATGGAGTCTTGCTCAAATGCCAGAGCAACCCTAGTTTCCCCTGGTGACATACTAACATCACATGCAGGTGCACAGGGAGTGATGACAGTGCATCAGAATGCTGCCAATATTCCCCACCCCCAGTTTCCTGCCACTTTTCTTCTCCCAGCCAGCTGAGTGGTGGCTGGAAGTGCCCATTGGTGGCAAAAGAACCTCTGCCACCAGTGGGGGTTTGGTAAGCTTACCATTGATACTGCTGCCTCACTAGCCACCAGTGTGTTTACACTGCAGGGCACCACCTATGCAAACCACTGCAACAGTGGGGCAGGGGATCAACCTTGGGTGCAGCAAGAATTATTCAGCTCCCTAAGCTGCCCCTGCCTGGGAAAACCAGTGGAAAGTTACACTAACAAAACCCACAATGTAACCCATTAGCGGCCCATACGACAGAAAAGCCTAGGCACCCGCCACAGGTGCAGTCCTGCCCACAAGCCATGGTAGAGGACAGGATGCTAACTACAGCTGCAACCAATTACCCACCTCCCCTGCAGAAGTCAACCCCCCTCCCCCATACTCAATCATAGCTTCCCCAGCACTAAATAAACCCCAGCCAGGACACCCCGTAAGTCAGAAGTTAGGGCATGTGGCACAGGACTCTGTCTCAGAAGTCTTTGACATGCACACTTGGAGCACACAGCATTGCCCTTTGGTGGTGAAAGAGGCACAGAGATGGTACTCAGCACCACTGTGGGAGCACTTAGCACTAACACCCAAAGGGGACAGCAAAGTCTGTGCCATATGTCTGACATGTCTCATTTCATATTCCAAGCAGGTACCCCAGAAGTGAGACTTTCTGCCATGGAGAAGTCCACCAATGGTGGCGAGCAAGGAGCAGGTGCTGCCACAGGCAGATCTACTGCTAGCAGATGTGGGCTGAACTGGAACTAGAAGCATGAGAAGGAGCTAGATTCATGCCCAGTGGCTCTCCAGCCTCTGACAGCCTCAGACAGGGCAGGGCAAGAGCAGGGAGAAGCTGGAAAGGAGAGAGGCTCAGAGAAACAGGAGGCAGATCCGGGCTTCACAGAGGATGCAGAGCCTCCACTATAAAAATAAGGGAAATGAAGACAGAAAGGGTTTGGGAGTGGCTAAAATGGGAAGATGAGCCAGGCAGTGGCCAAGGTTACCAGGCCAGAGCTTAGGAAAGGTCACTGTTCTCTGAGTGACAGAATTCAGGCCCTAATGAAGTGTAAAAGGACTCAGGATGGTGATGGGGACTATATTACCAGGCTCCAAAGAAATACCATTGTATGTAAACTAGACTGTATCTGCCTCTGTGTAACCCACAGTCGCCTGGCATAAAGTTCTCCTGGCTGCCAAGATGTCCACAGTAAGACACTCTTGCTTTGTCATGTGGGATCCATAATAATCTTCAGCTGGACATAAATGATGAGCGTCTTGGCATTCATTGAACTTAGGACAAACTCTTCTTGCACTGTGGCAGCTAAGTTACGTGGTAGTTTATAATTTGCAAATTGGTTTATTCCTTCGTTATCATAAGCATGAGAACAGTTTCTACAAAGGAATATTAAAAATGACCATTGCTTTTGTCATGGTTCTCAAAGCATGAGCTCTAAATAGCCTCCAACCTTCTTTTTATTAGAGCATTTATTCATTAGGACACTCCTTTTCCCTCACAACACAAAGAGGATCCAAATCCTCAAGGTTGCACCATACAGAGCGAGAACACGATAGAAGCAAGCTGATTAATTCTTTGTCATTATAAACTAGCCGCAGTCAAAATTGTATCTAATAACTCTACGTGGTGCTGGACTCCTGATGAGCTTGTGGCAGCAGCTTTTTTTCTGGGGAAGAGGTGGCCTCAACAGGTATTAAGACACAGCTTATTGAAAGGAACGCATTGTCCTACAGTAGCTCATTTCAAGAAAAATGTTCCTTAGGGTCAGTTGGATTCACATCCTGTGTCATTTCTCCTACCCCCTCTGTTTTTCTTCTCATTTGCTGTTGGCAAGCACACATAATAAATGATTATCTGCTTACAACCCAAATTACACCCGGGTCAAATTTTCTTCTGGCAACTTTGGACATCATTGGTTATTCAAAATTGTTTAAGTTTAAGGAAGATAGCTCTCTGAAAATGTACACTGAGTGAGTGATGAGATATTGCTTAATGATTATTCCATACCAAGGAGTACTCAATAAAGCACAGCATTGTACTGGTATCATGTGCTGAGTTTATTTAATTGTTTATATAGCCATAACCCAATGGAGACCCAGAGCACCTTACAGCATTGTTTTCCCTTCCTCCTTTATAATCACAACAACCACCCAGTGAGGTAGGTTAGGTTGGCTGTGAACCAAGAGCAGCCATCCATGGCAGAGTGATGCTTTGGACCTAGGTCTCCTAGATCCTAGCCCAACACTCCGCACCACACTGCAGTGGTCATACAAGTTTGGCAAGAGAGTAGAGGCCAGTGTGCTGGTGCTATTGTACTGAGAAGTATCATTGTAACAATGCCAAAAGTATTAGCACCAAAACAGAAAGAGAGTGGGCATGGCAGGTATAGTACAGGACAGGTTTAAAGGCAGCTCACTGATATATGCCACCCTAAATTATTTTAGTTACACAGTGAGACACTCGAGCACAAATTCTACTTTGCCAATGTCCAATGGCCCATACCTATCAATACACAAGCTGCCATGGTTTGGATCAATTGATGTTTCTGTGAGGCCTGCAAAGGTAGCCCCACTTGGAGTACATTACAGTAATCTAGTTTTTAAAAAATCTGATTTACCATGTTCACAATGATAATTTATTCACAAATTGAGTATAACCTACAGCTATTTTATTATTTGTTTTCAGCTTAGCATGAACAGTATTTCAGGTGTATTTATACCTGTGCAATTAGTGTTGTTCAGCATGGCAGGTGGCTAGGAAGCTGCTTATGGCAGATACTCATTCACATCTGAAAAATACCTGCAATAAAATTTAAAATAAACTATGATAAACAGCACACATTTTTTTCAAGTGTTCAAAGTCAGTGATTGCAATTTGCAGTTCAAGCAGGTAAGTGTTCGCACACCACTGATAGATGTTTGTACTGGTGGTTATGGTAAGCTGCTTTGGGAGGATTGTATTGTATTGTATTGTAAAAATAGAATAAATAAGGTGAAGGGCTTTAGGCTTTGGCAGGCCAGTTGCCATTCTAAGATTAGGGATTTTGTTTTGTTTTCTAACCCACCTCTCTGGCAGAGGCTCCTCAGTGATCTCACTGTTTACAATATATATACAGAGAAAGAGAGACGGCACAAGGATTTAAATAGAAACCTCAATCCTTGTCAAAATGCTTGATGAATCCAAATAGTGGAATTCAAATGCTAATGCTGCTCATCTGAAGCCAAATGTTGTCTGCTGAGCACAGAACGTATTATTTTCCTTGTGACAAAATACTGATCTAAAGAGAACACTGAAAGAATATGCAAGTGATGTGTTTCCAGATTCAGAATAGAATTATCTTATTTGCTAAGTGCCTGAAGTTAAAAATAAAGAATTTAGAAATTCTCTGAACGTACTTTGAGAATATGTTTTTATTGATCAATGTTCAAATTAATTTGGTGGTTTGCACTAAAAGGCCAGACGAAACCGGGCGTCTGAAAACTTGGCTCAGTTCAATTCAAAATATTTCATAACTTGTGGCTTCATAATTTGCAATTATGTCTTCAGAATGTACGAATTGGTACAGAATTCCCATGGCTTCAGCATAATACACAAAGGTTCTGGCTAGGTTCCACAAATTTGATGAGTCTGCACTGAATATTCAGTTACTTTAAAAAGTGGCTTTTTGAAAAAGTCTTGCTGTTGTCTTTGTTCAGTACTCTTCTTTCATTGCACAGTGTTCTTCCACTGTTCACTGTGGTCACTTGAAGGTGTTCTGGCCTCAGTCATTAGTCATTGTAAGTCTTAGTTGTTGTAGTTGTGCCAGGAATCAATCCCCACTGTTGGGGGAAAAAAGCCTTCTTATGATGCTGAAATCTATCTTGCTGTCTCAGAAAGATGGAAAAGGACAGCAGAAGGTGGTGCCCAGTTGTCTGAAGCAGAATCTCCACAACATGGGGAAATGGCTTCAGCAACAGAGAAAAAGCCTGAAGATTCATGTAGACAATGTTTCATAACAGCTTACCCAGAACCTATCTATTTAAGTAGAAATCTTCCTCTACAACCTGACTGGTTAGTTAGTATTGATGGAGGAAAGTCACAGAAGTTGACAGCCCTCCTCCTACACAAGTTACAAGTATAGGTATTAGACTAATAAGCTTTTATGTTCACCCATTGTCTTCTTTGATCTTTTTGTGTGCATGCAGCAGATACTTTGGGAGTCATGAGTTTCTCCAGAGTGATCCTTTCCCCCACTTTCACTAATGAAAAAAGCCCCCTGGAAGACTCCAATAGCAGCTTTGATTGCTGATATCTTTGGGAACTACTCCCAATAAATATAGTTCTTGGTTTACCAGTATGCAATTCTGTGTGCTGCTGACAATTTCTACTCTCAGTTTGTAAGTACTGCAGAAAGGTGACTAACTAAACACAGAATGAGCAAAATTCTACCCATTTTCTTTATTGGCCTTAGTAAGGGACAGGATATTTTGCCATTGTTGCTATTTTGCATTCTCTGCGGTAATGCCTCGTTTACATAATGTGTGCTGCTAATCATTGATCTGTATTCTTATCCCAGCTTGGAAAATAGGATTGTATGCACAATGATTCCAAAATATGGGATCCAAACCCTAGTCCTGTTCTCTGGACATAAATCAATGTCCTGATCTCTGAGTGATAAATAACAACATCCTGTTTTCCTTTGCTCTCTTTTTCTTTCTAGCCAGTGATAGGTACAAGGAGATGTTTTCCTTGAAAAGAAATCTCCAGAGGAAGAGGATAAATGAATGGCCAACTGTTAGACAATATGCCCCCTTAAGAAAGGGGCAGTGTCCACTGAAGGCATCTTGCCCAACCCCTTCCCCCCAAAAACCTGGGGAAAACGTGTGATGAACCTACTGAAAAGCAGTGTCAGATTTCCACAGTGACAGGTCAGAGGCCAGGGCTGCAGCACCCTCCAGCTTTCCTTTTTCCACAGCCTAGCCTTAGTTAAGCCTCAGTTAGGGAGAGGAGGAGGATTCTAGCTCACCCTTTACTTTCTCTTTGAAGCCATCCACCTCTTCCTACGCATTGTGGGAACAGAGAGGTCATTCCTCCATGTCCTTCCCTGGGCCAACCTAATGAGGGATTATCTGGGGGTGGGCTGACCCTGGAGTCCCCCAATGCCCTCTATTCCGGAGTAGGCCTATGGTGAGTGAAGGGAATTCAGGCCAATGACCTCCTTGTCTGCAGGGCTTCCAAGAGCCACCATGGGCCCCTGGACAAAGATTCCACCTGCCTCCCCATATAGTTCTGATCCAAACCAAATATCATAACAAAACAAATCACTTGACTGGTTGTTACTGTGCATCTATAATAATAAAAGAATCTGCATGTCCATCTGTCTGTCCATGTGTGGCATAATGCATTAGAAAATAAAACTAGGAATCTCAAAATTAGACACCACCTTCAGGATGATTGTGGGAGTTCTGGGGCCCAAAATGAAAGGAATTGGAATATCCTGGCCCAGGTTATCTCTAGACACTGCCCCCCCGCATGCTATTTGCAATGGAAGCTAATCTTAATTCTAACTTCTGTTCCTCACTTAAAACCTCAAGGCAGATTAACATTCTATTATCATGCATGTATCATGCACAGACAGAGTTTCCCTAGTCTGATCACTCAAACGCGCTCTCAGGCCATTGGGATGGTTTGCTCATTCCATCCCTACTGGGCGCCATTTTTTTTTTGCTCACTTAGTAATATGCACATAACCACATAATTGTTGCTATCTCTAGGCCAGCTTTGAAAGTAAGCAGGAAAGGGAGTGATCTTTGTCAGATGACCACAGCTCACTGGTAACCAAGGGGATCATAGTGCTCCATGGAAGGATCAGCAAGCAGTCAAAGTGGAGAACTGAATCCTGGAAGTCGGAAAGCACATGTGCAAAAAAACCTGCTTCCTTGTTTATGCACATGTGCAAAAGCAGGCAAAAAAAAATGAAAGCCTCACCCTTCCACACAATCTGATCGCACAGTGACGGGCTGATCCTGCAGCAAAACGAAATGTCTGATCGAGTGACTCCATTCCAAAAACCAATGGGTGAAATTCCCGACTGCACCAAATGGCATGTCTGACCACAGCCCATGACTGAAAAATAAGAGGGGGGGGGAGGAAGAAGAATTAGAAGTGGGGATAAAGGAATGCCAGGTTATGAAAGAAAGAGAGCAAAATGAAGGAGGAGAAAAGAGTGGAGAAGAGAGAAATTAAGGAAAAGACAACAAAAATTAATGCATTTATTTTGCTACCACACTAAGAGGGCTGCCCCTTTGCAAGAGCTGACTGTGCAGACAAAACTACGGAGCGGAGTGTAGCTAAAGGGAGAGGGAAAGTATAGTCTGTTGGGATAGCAGCCTTATAGGAAGGCTGCATCCTGGCATTGATGGTAGCTTGTCCTGGCTGGTCTTGCCTTGCTCCAGTACTGGCTTGTCAGATGCGTTTAGCAGGATCTGAGAAGCAAGGGCCTCAGCCTCCCAGTAAGCTTTGCAGAAAGGCCAAGCCAGCAAACCAGAACACCTGTTTACTGTGCTCTACCTTCTCTGCACCCCAGTGGCTGCAGTGCGGAATTGCATTATACATTTACAATATATATATATATGCATTGTGACCAAAGCATGATCCTAGCTTCAGGGGCTCTCTAGCTGACTTGGGCCCTGGGAATTTTGTCCCCCCAGCCCCTCTCAGAGACCCTGCCTGTCTGGACCCTCTCCTTTTCTACCTCACCCTCCCCTGAGGGTGTAAGAGGCTGCTCTGCCTGCCTACACAGGTCACAAGAGGTCCAATCTTCTGCCAGCCTCCTCCTCTGGACTGTTCCCAGGTGCAGCCTGCTGCCTGAGCCCCACCTCCCTCCTGAGGCATGCATTGGGCCTACCAGGCTCTGAGGCTACTGCTGGTGCATTTCCAGGTGTGCCTTCATCCTTACTCCTTTCCCCACAGCCTCATGTTGGGCTGTCTGCCTCAGCAGTTCCTGGGCAAGGCTGTCCTCCACTCTGGAGCAAGTGAGTGTGGGAGTGGGGCTGCCACTCCCAGACAAGTAGCTCCCATAAACACTACTGTAGTATTTACATGGGGCTTCGGCTCATGTCTCTTTAAGCAACATTCTGGAAATCTACCTGGAAAACCACCCCACCACATCTGCGCCATGGACGAGATATCATCATTGGGTTAGTTTCTAATGTAACCGATTTCTAATTTATCCGTAAATAAAGAAAAGAGAAACATTAGTTCTTTGAGCTAGTTGTTGTATGTGACATTAGAGAATTCACCAAAAAGTAGGTACTTGCCATACTTTGCAGAAAAGGTTAACACTACAAATAGGATTGCATCAACACAAATGTTAATGAGTTTATGTGGCAGCAGGTAAACGGAGATGGCAAAAAGGAAGCTATTGTGATAGGCAGATAATTACAATGGAAGTCATGTCTTGGGTAATGACTAGGATTCACATCACATATCTTTCCAGTCACAGTACAATTTCTCCAGCTCTGTTTATGGTAATCTATGGGATTATTTGACAGCAAGGTGACATTTTGACTTTGGAACAAATTTCTTTCATAGACAGTGCAATTACTCACTGGTATTGTGACATTCAATTAGGCACAGAACTGCGAGGCAATTTAGTTTTTTTAAAAAAGGGAAATATACAAATATTGGTCTATTTTTCATTAGTGCATGAGGTCTTTTGCTTCTTAACATTCTGGCCTTCTTATGCAAAAAAAAAAGCTCCTGTGATCTTATTAATATAATCATGCTAATATGCCGTCATTTAGAGCAATGAAACCAATTGGGTTGTGATAGGTAGTGCGAGAAGGAGCAAAAATAATTATATAGGTGTCAAAGATATAGTCCTGCTGTGTGTTAATATTACAGTTTGCAAGTAGGATTTAAACTATGCTAAAATTAATATGCTATGTACATAATTTCAAGCATTGCATAAAAAGAACACATTCATTCTGCAAACTGGCCAACTTGCAGCTGTAAAGCCTACTACTATTGCAGCTCTGACCATGAAGCATCTTATAGTTGGAAAGATGACATACAGTTGACTGGAAATGTATCTTCTGGAGTGAGCAAGTCCTTAAGTAGCGCAGTAAATCTATGGTGATACGGTGCAGATGTAAGGGTATTGGACATGGAACTACATCTTTCCAAAGAAGAGAATACAAGGGACACAGTGTGTGTGTGTGTGTGCACATGTGCACACGAGAAAGGTGGAGAGAGGGGGGTATCATGTAACATGTAACAAGTGCAGTTTCTATAGAAGTTATATAAATGCAGCTAATACAACAGTTGACTTTAAAACATTACATGGGCCGATTCCACACAATCACTTGCCCCGGTGTCACCCCCCCCATAATATCCGCAGAAATTGATCAGTCCCCGACATGTTGGTCTGGATCGGCAATTGACCTGAATCCGTCTCCACTATTTTCAGGATTTTTTTTTTTACTATGGGGTTGAAGTCGGGGCACTGTAGTGGGGACCTCATGAATCGCGGCTGTCCTCTCTCCACCCCTTTAATGCCCCTCTGCTTCTTTCCCCCCCTTCCTGCCTCTCTCCACCCCTTCAGCGCCCCTCTGCTTCTCTCCCCCTCCCCTCCCCCTCCCTTTCCCGCCCTTGCCCGAGGGGTTTTTTTTGTCCCCCCCCCGTGTTGCATTGCAACACAATACTGATCCATCATTGACTGACATTTAAATGTCCTTTTAAATGAACCTCTGCTGTTTCCCCATTTCTGCATTGCAATTTGCTATTTGTACAAAAGTAGTGCCATTGTTAAAAAAATGCATTAAGGGTGACATGGAGGCGTGGACAAAATTTTTCGTGGGCTAACTTATGGGCTGTAGTGCAACTGTTAAAAAGATGCATTGAGGGTGGCATGGTGGTGGTTGTTGTTCAGTCGCACAGTCGGGTCCGACTCTTCGCGACCCCATGGACCAGGTCACGCCAGGCCCTCTTGTCTTCTGCTGTCCTCTGAAGTTCACTCAATTTCATGTTCGTGGCATTTTGGTATGGACACAATTTTCACAGGAGTGACATGTGCCTGCTTCTCCCCCTCCCCCTCCCTTCCCACCTCCCCTCTCCCTTTCCCCTCCCTTTTTCGACCTGGTACAATGCAACTATGCATGCGTAAAGCACACCTGTTTTCCAGTGGGTGGGTGCATTACAATGCAACGACGCCCCTGATCAAAAAAAAGGAGGGGGAAGAGAGGGGAGGGGTGCTAGATTCGGGGCAAGGCGACAAACCCGGGTCAGAGTTCCCTAATGCAGAACTCCCCCAACAGAATCGGGCCAATTAAACCCGGGGAGAACGAAGAACAAGGCATTAGTTTACTATCTGTTTAGACCATGGTTTACTATGTGTTTAGAAAATTTGATTTTGCCCCTCAGCCTTATGCCTCTCAGGGCAGCTCATAACACAACTCAATAAAAAATACAAGAAACTATATAGACTTGGATCCAATACCTTGCTGCAAAAGCAACACTACCATTCTCCACCTACCCTTTTTACGGGATGAAATTCTCAGGGATATTGCTCTTCACTGATGTGGGAGACCACCATATATATTACAATAAATAAGGGGATCTTCAAATATGAATCTACTTGTTGACATCTAAAGCATGGGGGGCAGGCTTAAATTTTAGATAAAATGGAGGATGTGGGCAGGGGAAGCTAAACTTTGCTACTTTCCATATCTGGTGCCTGAAGTGTTTTTCTTCCAGGACAAGTCCAGTACCAGAAATAAACCTGGCTAAGAGGAAATTTCTAAAAGACAACCCCCCCCCCCCGAGGTAGCATTTTAAAAAGGCAACGTTTAGCTTCTCTTTCCTATGCGCTCCTTTTTTGTGTTAGTATAGACCTCCCTTCACCAGTTTCTTTAACAGAATTGTCTGTCTGTTTCCTGACTGGGACAAAGAACAGCTGTGGGGGTGGGGGTTCATTCAGGGAACAAAGAAGGTAATGGCTACCTCTTTCTCCACATCAGTGTCACAGCCCCAATCAGGCTTTCTCAGCTACTTTTTTATTGTGTAGTGGGTTGACCGCGTGGCTAGGCCTCCTCAGCTCCCATAACATGGTGCATGCTTGACTCTTACACAACTAAGACAAAGAACAACGGCCCGCAGGCCAACTATATACATATCAGGGGACACCCCTGGATCCCATTGGGAGGTTCGAATTTCCCTCCCCGTTTCCCTTGGCTCCTATTGAAGGGACCAAGAGGCTGGTTTCCATTGTCCACCCAGGGTCAATCCCTGGGTCGCCGCTGGCCCCTGGTGGCGGCCAGCATACACAACATTTTTACAATGTCATTTAAAATGTTGACAGATCTCCATTGTTGTTTCTTGCATATGATCAGGTTTGTCCCCAAGTCTCTCTGCTGCCCACTACTTGTAGCATCCTTCAGCTGTTTAACAGTACATGTGCCCTTTAAATTTTAAGGATCCGTTTGCTGCAGAAAAGCTGAGAGCTGAGACATACTTCATCTCTCTCCTTCCCCACTCCTGCACCTCCCTGAGATCAGAAACACTCCCAAGATTCCATGAGATAAATTATCATTACTCCCAGAATTTCAGGAGTATTAAGTAATTTCAGATATCCCCAAGTTGACCTGAAACAGCTAATTTCAGGTTTAACTTTGGCTGAGGTGTATCCAAATACATACCCCAGCTTAATATTTGAAGGTTCATCTCTGGTACAATGACCTGAAAGGAGGACTAACATTCAAGCTGCCTGGAGAACAAAGTTGTCAGAATCTTCACAGTGCAGATTCTGCAAAAGAGAAGACGGTGGTAGAAAGTGCTGTTAAGTCACAGCCAGCTTATGGTGACCCTATAGGGTTTTCAAGGCAGGAGACAAACAGGTGTGGTTTGCTATTACCAGCTTCCACATAACAACCCTTGGTGGTCTCCTATCCAAATATCAACCAGGGTTGACCTGTTTAGCTTCCAAAGTCTTCCAGGGCAGAGAGGAATTTAGCTGAGATTAAGGCCAAATCTACATATGCATTTTAGAATCAGCTTGGTTCCACTGTTATCCCATGTGGTTTAGAACTGCTGCGCCTCTGCTTTCAAGATAGCATTAGGGGAGCTGTCCACTTTGTCTTTTTTCAGTTATCTAATCACAATCTATTGTTCATCACTAGATGGCCCCCCGGGGTTACTGGAGTGTTCTGGGACTGGAATGAGAGGCCCCACATTGGAATGGTAGCCCCTGGGGTTAGCAAAAGTATTCTGGGACTAGAATAACCGGCTCCAGAGTGGAATGACAGTCCAAGGGGTAGGAGATGAGTCCTGGGACTGTAATGATAGGCCTGGCATTCCAGTTCCAGGACACTCCTCTTACTCCAAGGGGATGTCATTCCACCATTGGGCCTGTCATTCCATTCCCAGAACACAACTGCTACCCCAAGGGGCTGTCATTCCACTCTGGGGCCTATTATTCAAGTCCCACAATACTTCTGCTACCCCCAGAGGCTGTCATTCCACTCTGGAGCCAGTCATTACAGTCCCAGAACACTTCTGTCACTCCTAGGGTCTGTCATTCTTACCCCTGTGAACTTAAAAATGAGAAATGCCATGACTACAAGGCAGGAATTGCACCTTTTTGAGCCAAATGCAAGCTCTTACTCAAAAAAGCTGCTGACTGTGCATTGCCCAGTCATATTCAGTGATTATAAATTTAATAAACAGATAAATTTCAAATAAAAATTTTTGAGGACTGGTACATAATGATGAGTAAAAGTAGCCATGCAGGAATCAACCCAACAATGCCCTGATTTACAGGGCAGGAATTTACCCACTGAGCTAAACACAAGGTCTTATGTTTTACTGCTGAGTGTGCCTCCTACAGCTTGAAGTAAATCCCCCCCCCCCGGTGAACTTAAAAATGTCCCATAAAGTGGGGGGGGGGGGGTCAAGAAAATAAATGGTTTGAAATCGGATAGATAAGTTTTGGAAGACAAGATTTGAGGGCTGGTACAGAGCTATGAGGAAATAGAGCCAAGCGGGAATAAAATTAGAAACACCATTTCTGGATTTAAATGTTTTGAGATAAATGCAAGCTCTTACTGCACCAGTAGTGAACTTAAAAATGTTCAGTCGGTCTGTAAAAGTGGTCAGGAAATAAAAGCTTCAAAACAAGATAAAAAATTTAAAAATTATTTTGGGGGCTAGCTAGTAAAAAGAGAAAAGAGTACTGTTGGAATCGAACCACGGGTTACCATCTAGTTTATTGTGCGCCACCAGTTGGAATCATTTAAGAATTAGCGGAGCAACGGCTCAAAAATGTCTGCATTAGGTTGACAGTGCAACGTTGACAGTGCAACAAAACCAGAAAGGAGGGGTTAGAGCAGCAAAGAACAGCATTCATTTAAACCAGTGCAGAGCGGCTATGACAATGGAGTCACTACCAGAGGGCGGGAAACATATGCAGACACTGATTTTTATACTGGCACACTGCCAGCATGAAACCGGATGCAAATGTAGACAGCTTGTTGGGGGACGGGAGCGAAAATGTCAGGAAACCGGCAAGAAACACACATGTGGATTCGACCTAAATCTTCAAACAGGTGCAAGAACATGAATAGCAGGGCTGTAGTTCATCTAAATAGAGGAGTCTTTATTTTCTTCAATATTGGGGGAAACTGTTCCTGACACTAAAGGGAAGGGGAAGCTTTTGTTCATATACAGCTGTGTGTGTAAGTATGCGTACATATCAGAGTCTGTGCATGTGCACATTCTAAAATCCAAAATTTGTTTCCAAGTTCCTTTTAGTAAAATGATGGTTGCCAGCCTCCGGATGATAGCTGGGACTCAGCTGATCTCCAGGACGGTGATAGAGATCTGTTCACCTGAAGAAAATGGCTGCTTTAGAAGGTGGTTTTTATGGCATTGCACCCCACTGAAGTCCCTCACCTCCCCAAACCCTGCTCTCCTCAGGCTACACCACCCAAATCTCCATGTGTTTCCCAACCCAGAGTTGGCAACCCTTAGTAAAATACTTATAATTTCATGGTAGCAAATCCACTGCTGGTGAAAGTAAACATTCTTTGTGAGGAAACAAATAATAGTGAAAATAAAACCACACTAAAATTAGAGAGAAGGTAATAAAAGTCTCCCACTTTTAACAATTTCATACAGTCTGTCTTAATAATTGTATTTATAAAAAATATAATTCCCTGCTGACTTCCTTCCACACAAAAAAAATGTCCACAGGAAAAAGTCAAAGAGCCAGAGAAATGGCTCTTCAATATATTTATGTGTATGGCATATAATAAATAATCTGTATAAAAAGTCGGCAAACCTTATTAATCATTTCCATATTATTCCTTTTGTTGGATCTTGAATTAAATGACTAGAATGAAATCAGTTTCTGAAAAGTTGGCGTAGGTAACTTATTTATAGTCATGGTGTGGAAAAAGACAATTTTCTCTCAGTATCCCATTATTTCCACTTCTGTTCAGTAATTTGTGACCTGAATGAATAAAGCCTAAGGCTTTAATGGGATGAGCATGCTGAAAAGATTTATGAGAGAAGGCTGAGCTTATCTCACTGTTTCTCCTCCTGACTACAAACATACATTGATAATGATCTTACATTTATTTAGTGGCTTTCACATCCAAAAGTGCTTTACAAATGTAGCAAATTATATACAGGGATCTTTTCATCCAGTGTGAAAAGTCACAACTTCTGGGGTGAAATAATATTTAACAGTGAGGTACAAAACTGTGTACCTCTTCAAAGCAGGGTACCAAAAGTTGTGACATTTTCCAAGGAGAAGTAAGTGGGAACTCAGCTTCTACAAAATGTCAGCAACAGCTCTGTATTTCTTATAAAGTGACCCATACATCACTGATGACCTTCTAAGCTCTTATCACTCAAAAAATGGAGGACATACCTTTTGGAATAGTATGGTTGCATACCATATGATGACATCAAATTTTACAAATAAGTGGACACATGGACACATGAAGCTGCTTTATACTGAATTAGGCCCTTGGTCTATCACAATCAGTATTAGCAATGCAGACTGGCAGCAGCTCTCCAGGGTCTCAGGCAGGGGTCTTTCACATCACCTACTGCCCAAATGTTTTAACAGGAATTGAACCTGGCACCTTTTGCATGCCAAGCAGATGCTCCATCACTGAGCCACAGCCCCTCCCCATGGTGCCAGCTTGGTTCTTTCTGTAGTTGTCTGATGGTGTTTGTAGCTTCCAAACTAGAAATTGCATAGGAAAGTAGCACGGACTAAAATGTACATACAGCTTATTCGACTTTCCTATGCAAGTTTCACTTTCGACAGTACAAACAAGCCCTGCCAGCTAATTGTCAAAAAGACTGTGGAGGCAGCTGGCAGCACCAGTTTGCAACATCCCAAGCAGTTTGCAGTTGGAGCCAAAGAGGTGTCACTATGCAGAAGCCTGAAAGATGAAATGTTTGGGGAACAGCACTGACACAAAATCTCTTTTGTATAAGCCATTAGTTTTGTGAAGTGCTAGAAGAAAAGATTCATGAGGACTCAGGGTGTGTTGCTTTTTCCTTCTGAGACTCACAGCTGTGGAGCTCAATAAACTCATGCCTTTCACCCAAATCCTGCAAAACATGGGGAAATGATGGATAATATACTTAGCATTATTTACATGATCCACTACTTCATGGGCTCAAGATAAGAGCCTTTACATCAACACTCTTGCAAATCCCAGAATATGCAGTCTGATCTCTAACAGCTATGAATACCCTAGCACAGAGCAAGCTAAAGTCTAGCTGGAACTAAAGGGTTCTTCGCATTTTCTGAAATTCATAGCCCGCCCTTCTTCCATAATGTGAACACAGGGTTCCAAATACATCTCTCATCTAACTAGAACTAGACCTGTTTAGCGTCACCAAAATTTTGTTTTTGTTGTTCAGTCGCACAGTTGAGTCTGACTCTTCGCGACCCCATGGACTACATCACGCCAGGCTCTCCTGTCTTCTGTCATCCTATGGAGTTTGCTCAACTTCACATTCGTTGCATCAATAACACTGTCTAACCATCAGGGCCAGCTCGCCCACTAGGCGAACTAGGCATTCACCTAGAGCGCCGGGCCCTAGATGGGGCAGCAGGCCCTGGATGGGGCACCAAACTGCGCCTCCCCCCCCACCAAAGCCCGCATGCCATTGCCGCTCCCAGTCGCAGGGGGCTGACGAAGGCGGGTTGTGCCCCTGCCAGCTGTGCGGGGCCACTGCAAGGCGAGCACCGCAGGTTCGGGGAGCCACTGCTCTCCCCTGCTCTGCCGCTGAAGCCGAACCCCCCCTTCTCCTCCTCTCGGACTAAGGCGCCTACCATGTGCCCGCCAGCCTGGGCCTGGACAACGTGCAGTCGCCTACCTTGCCCTGGCCCGCCGTCTATGTCGCGCCCCTCCATGATGACTGGAACAGCTATGGGCAGGGCACGGCGCCCTGGGCGGCAGTGGCAGGGGCAGCCAATACAGTGCATGGGCCAGCTGCGGCCAGCGGCAGAATCTCTGCGAGTGGATGAGGAAGCCCTTGGCTGGGGGACCTGGTAAGGCACAGCGCGCCAGCGGGGCTGGGGCGGGGGGGATGATGGGAGGCGGGGGAAGGCAAAGGTTGCCTAGCCCAGTCCTTGGAAAGAGGTGGCGAAGGGCGGCTTCCCGGATTGCACGCGGTGCCTGGAAGCTGCCACTGCCAGTGAAAGGTTGGGGTGAAAGGGGAAAGCGCAAGGGAGCCCGATCCCACCCAGCCTTCCTCAGAAACAAGCCCTGCTACTTCAGCGGGGCCTGTTAATGTGTTCTTAAATATACACACACGTTTATACTAGTCTCCGTCTGCAACAAGGCGTTTATCTGGGGGTGAAATACCACTGCAGTGTAGTAAGACTTCCTTCTCTCCAGGACCACGCCTGGAGGTTGGCAACCCCGTAGCTGGGCACGCGCGGGGGGACAGAAGGTAGCCCCGCCTAGGGTGCAAAAAAACCTCGGGCTGGCCCTGCTAACCATCTACTCCTTTGCCATTCCCTTCTTCTTTTACCTTCAGTCTTTCCCAGCGTCAGGGTCTTCTCCAGTGAATCATATATCTTCCAACTATACCTTAGAACCAGTATTTACCAATGCAATACATTGCAATACATTGGTGGAAGGAGCTCCAAATAAGCTTTAAATTGGAAATGAGAGGTGTTGTATGGGCAACAGTGAACTGATTTCTGAAAGGGATATGAGCTACATATGTGTAGGTCTTACACATTTCAGCAAGCACTGGACTGCATAGGGAAGGAACTTCCTGTGGTAGCCAGGAACATAATTAAGCCTTGCAGAACTAAGTTACCTTTGTATAAACAATATAGATACACATTAGAAATGCTGGAAAAATTGCATTGCATGTGTTTGAGAGCGAACGTAGTAGTTTAGCACCAAATGAGCCAAATACCAGCCAAACAAGTTTGTCATCAGGATTTTTCAAACCTCTGGATGCATAACTGACTTTTGTTGAAATACTGGCTGGCTGAGCGGAACAGGAGCACAGCAACGACCAGGGACTGTGTGGAAAACTGGACTGAGTGAAAAAAACCACGTGCACAAAAAGCCAGTTGCACTGTATTCCACTGTTAGGAAAGAAAAGGATGAAGCAACCTGTGGAACAGCTGCAAATTGGTAAATAAACAGATGGACAGTCCATTTAAAAATCTGGCTCCTTGTTTGCTAGCACTAAACACTAAATGAACCCAAAAGGCAGGTGTTCGAGCATCCCTAATAAACATACAAATATATCCATTCTTCTTTCAGTTTGAGCTCATTTAAAAAAAATAGATATATCCTTTGGTTTTTTATTTATACTTTCTGCTGTACAAGCTCTGGCTATTGTCTTGTGGTTCTCTTATGATATATGGCCCAGTAGCTGAAAACTAAGTAATGAAGGTTGAAAAAAGATACCAATATATCACCAATTGTTCAATAGAAACAAACCAAATACTTCAACACTTCATTTTTTAACTCATAGAAATGTGAGGCTTTTTCCAGTGAGAAATTATTCTTTATTTGAGCTTGTTTAACTATAATAAATAGAGATGTGGTTTGAGGAAAAGAAAACACCATTGATGTAATCTAGAAACAGTGCAAATCCAGGTTTTGCCATTGGCTTTTATAGTTATTATTGGGCTGTGTTTGGACCAGTAGTGGTCAGAAGTCACAAAATGTCCATCAGGAAATCATTTAATGGATCCAAAGTAGTGTGAGCTGACCTCTGATAGAGTAGAACTTCCTTGCCTCTTTCCTAGAGTTGCAAAATGTCCAGAAATTTTGATGCTGTGTGTGTGTGGGGGGGAGATGTCACAGTCACAGTGATTTGAGGAAGAGGTGAAAAGATCAACCACAAGGGAAGAGTCAAGTCAAAAGAACAATGGTTGAGAAGCAAGGAAAGTCCTGCATGCTCCCCTCATAAAAATTAGCTATCCTTCTAGGTACAGAAAAGCCTTTTGGATTTAAGAGCTGTGTATGTCTACAGCATGTCCACCCTGTCTTTGAAAGCATTTAAGTCTTTCTAGAAGAGAAATTATTTGGTGTAGTGGTTAAGTGTGCGGACTCTAATCTGGGAGAACCGGGTTTGATTGCCCACTCCTCCACTTGCACCTGGCTGGATGACCTTGGGCAAGCCGTAGTTCTGATAAGAGCTGTTCTTGAAAAAGAACAGTTTCTGCCAGAGTTCTCTCAGCCCCACCTACCTCACAGGGTGTCTTTTGTGGGGAGGTGAAGGGAAAGGAGTTTGTAAGCCACTCTGAGACACCTTTGGGTAATGAAGGGCGGGACATAAATCCAATCTCCTCCTCTTCTTCTTCTTCTTCTTTATAAGAGCTTTTTTTTAGTACTCCCCCCCAAATTTCCAATTTTTCCATTGGAAAAATTGACAAAAGGGCCTTAGGGGGAAAAGGGGGGGTTGAATTTTTCCAGGTTTTCCCCTATGGGCCTTCACACTAGTCTTTCCTCCTAATGCAGCTTGCTCCAGTCCCTGAAATGCTGCCTCAAGGAGTCAGGGGACCAGGATACCAAGGAAATGTGCTAGATGTGATACAGGGTTTGCAGAGGAAGGGTGGAAATGGTGAAAATCACACATATCCATCTTCACTGCCAGAAAACGACTTTGGGGTCTGAGCCAAAATATTTTAACATTCCATATTCCCATCTGAAACTTCTCTCTTGTTCCAGGATTACTCAGACTATTGAGGTCATTCTGAATGCAGGTTGTTAGACATATCTATCTCTTCTGTTTTTGTCTTCCCCTTCCCCCAAGGAACTCTGGATTCCCCCTCTTCCATCAATTCATTCTAACAACTACTCTGTGAGGTGGGTTAGGCTGAAAGACAGTGACTGGCCTAAGGTCATCTGGTCAGATTCATGGCAGGGTGGACTACACACTACCCACAACACCAGCTCTCTGGTATACATTTGAAAATATATGTTTTACAATGTGCCTTAATTAATGCTGGGCTTAGGACTTTGAGCAAGAACTACAAGAAAAGGAGAGGTCTGCTGCTATGTTCCTCACCACTTGTCTGTCCACACTAGACTTCTCTCCAGTCCTATAAATAGCCCACTTCCCTGCTACTTTCCAAGGCCTTTGGATCTAAACAGGCTGCCTTTACTGCCATCTTTGCTGTACCATTGTTAATATAAAATTAGAAGCAAGGACATGTGAGGAACAAAGAAGGGAGGGGAAATCACACCCCTTGCTTATCCCAACTTACTTCTCCTAGTTATTTTCCCTCACTGCCGTAGGGTTGCCAGGTACCCTTGTTGCTCCAGAGAGGGATTTGGGGGGCATTCGGAAAGTGGGTGGGGATATTGCGCAACATCCCCAACATGAAGACGTCACCCAGAAGTGATGTCATTGCATGTGGGATATCACACAGTGACATCCCTATTTAGGGGTGGGATTTCTCCCACTGGCCAGCTGGTCTGTGGTGGGGAGAAACCCCTGAAACTGAGGGATTCCCCCACCTGGACCTGGGGGCTGGCAAGCCTACACTGCTGCCTTTCTTCCCCTTCATTCTCCTTCTGCTTTTCTGTATGGCTGACACCTCTTACTTGCTCACTGTCCATGGCATCTCTTCCATTCTTCAGGCAGCAGTAAAGCTATGACCACCACCACCCCAGTAATGGTTTTGATGAGTGTCACTATGAGTGTCACTGAATTCTTTTACCATATTGTATGATTAATAGCTTCACAAATTGACGTTTATAGAATTATTAAATGTGTCATTGTTAATTTTACCACAGTGGTTTTTTGTCTGTTGGCATGTATCTGCACAGTGTGACCCTTTCTCTGGCTTTTTTTTTTTGGAACTCTGCCTGAAATTACCTGTGCCCTGAGGGATTTACTTTCTTTCCGCAGGGCATGTAAGACAGAGATGGTCCACCAGGCATTTGGTTGAGGACAGCGATGGGACAGTGTGAAATCTGGCACTCTCATGCCCCCCCCCCCAACCTTCTGCAACCCCTCCTTCCAGGCAGCCTCTGGAGATTTTTTCTTTTGCCATCTTGGAAAGTGCATTATTTTAGTTGTTGATATGTTATAGGTATTTTAAATTTCATTTTAACTTGTACTGTTCATTGCCTCTGTTCCATTGTAAGCTGCCCCGAGCCCTGCTTGCAGGAAAGGGTGGCCAGGAAACATAATTTAATAATAAATAATAAACAAATAAAATATTACTGAACCTCTCTAACATTGCAGTCCTAAATTACACACTTCTAAGGTCAATGAAGTTAAAGGGTTTAGAACAGCATGAATTTGTTTAGGATTGCATTGTAAATTACAAAGACAATTTGTATAAAATGGTGAAATAATTTGGATCACGTCTGCTAAATCATAGGTAACTGAAAGGTGTGAATAGTGAACAATTATTCTCCCTTACAAAATAAAGTAAAATAAAATAAAATTAGATATTCTACCCAAACTCCCAAGTAGCAGGTTTCACCCCAAGAGTGTAATAATATATCTATAGAATGTAATGTCTTGAGCTGCAATAGTCAGGGCTATTTTTGGGCAGGAACGCACAGGAACGGAGTTCCGGCTGGCTCCTGAGTTGGCCACGCCCAGCAGGAACTCATTAGCATAATAGGTCACACCCAACAGCAGAAACTCATTAGGATTGGCTACATTAGGGGTGTGTGGTCTAACATGCAAAGGAGTTCCTGCTACAAAAAAAGCCCTGGGTTTTGACAACAAACACGGTAAACAGAATAAGAAGTAAAAGGTGGGTTTGGCTGGATGACCACACTTCTGGTAACATGGGGGTGTGGCCTAATGGGCTAATGAGCTGTGCTGTCAGGGGTGTGGCCTAATATTCTAATGAGTTTCTGCTGTTGGGTGTGGCCTATTATGCTAATGAGTTCCTGCTGGGCTTTTTCTACAAAAAGAGCCCTGGCCAGTAGTGATGAGTAGTATATACATGACTTTTTAAAAAAAAGTTAAACATTTTTCCTGTTTAAGAACATAACATTTAAAAAAAATCATAAGAGCCCTGCTGGATCAGACCAGTAGTCCATCTTAATCCTGGATCTACAATAGAACCCCACAAAAATATGTATAGAGAATTTTATTGTTTGTGTTCTGGGGCATTACTGCTTTAAAATTTTCTTCGGTAGACTTTCCAGTTTTAGGACATTTTTCCTATAGCTACCATTTTCCAAGATGGTGAATATGGTTATCGTGATATTTAAAAGTCATGCAGGATATATGTTTTCATGGTCAATAAAGTCAAATACACTATTGTATTAGTGGTAGAGACAGCCATTTTCACTGTAGCCTCCATTTTGCAAGATGGTGAATCTTTTTCATATTCTTGTAAGATACTCATATAGGTGTTAAACCATATATTTTTGGGGTCGATAAAAGCAAATACACCTTTTGTTGTAAAAACAAAATGAAGTATTCTTCTTTAAGTTTTGTAATATTTGGGGGAAAGATAAATTCAGACAAGTTGCTATTTTTTAATGTTTGTAATATTGGGACAAAATGTAGTAGGAGAATTTTTATGGTGACAGCTCCTAAGAGTACAGAAAATGATTTATTCTGCTGCTTTAAATAACAGTAAACAAAACATTACAGTGCTTTTTTGATGTTTATAATGCTTACACGTTGGTTAATCTCTCGTTCTTAAACAAAGGTTACAGTTTTAACATGAAAAGCTATTTGCTATGAAACATTTTTACAGTTATTTGAAAACAAAATACCCTAGCTTTCTTGTACCTGAACACATACGATTTGCAAGTTTTAGAGTCACACAGTGTCAGTAGTTCCTTCAGTATCAAATGCTTCTGTAGGGATGCCAGCCTCCTGGTGGGACCTGGGGACCTCCTGGAATTATAGCTCCTCTCCAGATAATCCCCCTGGTGAAAATTGATGCTTTGGAGGGTGGAATCCATGGCATTGTACCCCATTGAGGTCCCTGTCCCCCCCAGGCTCCACCCCCCTCAAGTCTCAAGGAGTTTCCCAACCTGGAGCTGGCAACCCTGCCCGCTCAGTCTCCATCAGTGGCTGAGGGGACCTGGCAACCTTAAATGCCCATCTACCTCCTCCCAGTCAGGGCCCTGTCTCCTAAGCATTCAGTGCTGAATCCTGTGGACAGGGTTCCCTAAGAATTCTCAGGTGTATGCCATCAGGACCTGTAGACGTATTGGTTTTTAATTTCCCCAATAGGTTCAAAACTTTATCTCTTGTCACCTCAATTTGATTCAGTTTTACAGATTTCCTTCCTGAAAATAGAGGCTGTAGTATGGGTACTTGCCCCCACACTTTTCACAGTGAACACTGATACAAAAAATTCATTGAGGTTCTCTGCCATCTTCCCATCTTGCTTTAGCAATCCTTTTATTCCTTAGTCATCCAAACACCTAGGCCTCATTTCAAGTCGGAGCTCACCGGAGCAATGCTCTGTCAGAGAGGAGGCCAGGGGGCGGGGACATGTAGAAAGCCCCACCCCCTGCTCCCAGCAGCCCTCCCCTCAGTTGACCAGGGAGGACAAGGAAGAAGCAAGGTAAGTTGTGTATCTCCCCCCGCCTTTCCAGGCCATGTAAAGGCCTCCCCAGTCCCCAAGTGCCGTCTCTCCAGGCCCCCGCTGCGACCTGGGGCTCTGGAGAGCCTTTCCCAACCCCCCAGCATCATCTCTCCAGGCAGCGTGGCTGCACATGGCCCTGGAGAGCCCTTCCCAACCCCCCAGCGTTGTCTCTCCAGGCCCTCACACCCACGTGGGGCCCCGCAGAGCCCTTCCCAACCCCTCGTCATCTCTCTAGGTTCGTGCGGCCATGCAGGGCCCTGGAGAGCCCTTCCCAACCCCCCAGCGCTGCCTCTCCAGGCCCGCGCTGCTGCGTGGGGCCTGGGGAAGGCCTCTGGAGCGCCCTCCAGAGTGCCTACAGAGCCCCCCCCCCCCGGCGCGGTTCCCTGCCCCCTTTCC